>NW_026695372.1:86168-177569 GCF_029851405.1 Lichtheimia ornata
GATGATGATGATTGCCTTTTGTGAAGGTACGTAAGTAAAACAGCATCTAACCATGAAGGTGTGCCAAGATATGTATCACATTTGCATGTAGGAGAAGGTCGAGCTGCATAAACTAATTTGTATATGTAAAAAGATACATATACATATTGAATGAGTCACTCATCCTGAAACTCAATGGAGGGATCTCTTCACTTTTTCTCTTCTCAAGCTCATCCCACTTCCCACTCCTCCTTATTGTATCGCAGGAGCCATGTACTTCTTGCATGACCGATAACCTGGCCACCTTTATTATTCCATCTTCGAAGCAATAGTATGTAATCCACAAGCTAGCAACCTCCAACAAGCGTGTAATAAATAAACAATGCTTTATTTCATCTAGCTATCTTGCTATGTACTGTACATTGCCACCACCATCCTCGTAGTCGTCCTCCACCATCATTCCTACTCGTACTCATCACCAGTCGTCAATCTCATCCGTCACACCAACATCCAAAAATACACAAGTTGAAAAGAATGGGATCTTGCAGGCTTACTTTTGAATCTCGTTGTCGTCATCATTGTCATTGTTGTAGATGGGGTGATCATCGTAATCGTCATTGTTGTGAATGTGGTAATCATCGTAATCGTCGTCTCTATAAATAAGAAAGCAAGCAAGTTAGACCATATGATGCCGGGAATGATGACGATTTGGTATACCGTTAGGCGATCCTCTCCAAGGAAGAAAGCAAATCAGAAGGAATTCACAAACCAAATCACCACCATACGAGCAACGTCGGGCGATCCCTTGTTCTTGAGAAGGCACTGCACGAATCACGCAAGGCCAGTTCGATCCATGGCAAGGAAGGACATCACTTACGTAGAGTCCAGGCTCATAGTTGTCCTCATTCATCCTCTCAAAGAAAGAATGACCCTCAATCCTTCCAATCATTTCCCACCTCATGAAAAGAAATCTTCAAGGGAAAGAACGAGCCTATCACGAGGAGAGCGTGTTGGTTCAACACATTCACAAGCTGTTGCAAATCCCCCTTTACCTTAACGCGGTGACCATGCTCTTCCAAAAATCCATCGTCATCGACCCATCCTCAACTCAACGCAGGCCTGTAGAGCCCTGGGCGCGTTCCAAGAAGCTTTTCCAGCACACTTGGCTAGTGCAGAGCGACGCAGAGGCCACTTGATACAGGCTGGGACTTGAACCCAAAGAGATGATGATGATGATGCCCCAAGTTGCATTGCCTGACCAAAGAAACCTATTCAATTCATTATTAGCACACACATACAATAAAACGCCTCTTTTCATTGCTTGTTTCATTGTACTTGCCTTTTCCATATACACAAAGACCCGTTGTTGTTGGTTACTGGAAACCGAAAACCATGGTGTAGAATAGTTGAGCCGAAACAAACGCCAAAGCAGCCAACGTCTTGAAACCAAACTTGCCCTCTATACAAGCTGACGCGTCAATGGAACCAATTCGGCTGCAACATTGGACTCTGAATGTACCTGTTGACACCAAGCGTAGAGCGGGAATAGCAACAGAGAAGAGGAAGCAACGATATCGCCATGGCAACCACCAACCACCAACCACGCTCATTCCTCAGCATTTGGACACACACTCACTCCCTGACAATGCATGTTCAGAACTACATTAACACCTCACAGCCAACAAGAGCACTCTTTGATAATACATTACCTTGATCGAGATGTCGTGAATGGAATAAAAGCAGAGGAGTGAGAAAGAGAAGAGAAGCGTTGTCTCAAGTCGTGGAGCTACCGGCCCCCAAGTTTAAATCCCCTACTGCTATTACACTGAGGCCATCAATGACCCCACATACACCATCCACCCATCATGATCATCACCCTCACGATAGACAACAGGTACATGCAAATAAAAGAAATGATCCTCACGTATAGCAAAAGGGTGTGTGCCATTTTACACTTTACGTGATAATGATGATCCAACAACAGCCATTACCTTGCTACCAGGTTAGCTCGAATCATGAAAGTTGAATGATGGGAATGATGGGCTGGAGCATGACAATCGTTCACATGCATTGGATTGGGAAACAAAGGTGAATGGGAGGAATGGGCTATTAGCTAGTGGTTTATGAAATGAATGTTGAATAAGGTATCATGGTGTTGACCTGATTTGTTCGCTGCCCTGAACATTGCTGCCGGACGTCTTATAACAGAGGTGGTTCCTTATTGTAAGTATGGATAAAGCACAGGGTTACAGGTTCCTGTAAATTGCATAAACGTGTAAGCTTATTGTAAAATCATCACTCCATAGGCAGTGTTAAGCCATTCAACGAGAAATCACATTCAAAAGCGAAGCGAGCAAACCGTGTTTTAGTGAAATCCAAGTTTGACATCCACATGATGAGTAGTAAACTGCAAAGAGCTAGGCAAAGTTTTCTACATACGAATCTATCTCAAGTAGATAAAAGAAAAGGTTACGTATGTGAGCTGTGAGAGACGATCGACGTTATCATTGGTAGTAAGTACAAGTCGGCATTTTATTCAAGTGGTGTGTGTACAGCACAAGACGAACGTACTGCACGACCACCCCATGTTGTATTTAGGTTCTATGACTTCAGAGGATCAAGTATGCAATTCATGATGAAGATTCGGGTAAAGGGAAAATGTAGATGGCAAAAGGACTGTACAATTGAATAAGAAAGGGTATATACGATCGGGCAAAGATGGGACATCAGCGCACTTGATTGGCAATATCAGCAAGCAAAAGCTCCCGTTCCTGCCTCAGCTCATGCTAATCACAAAATGGGTAAGTCAAGTGCTACAGCATTCATGAATGGATGGATGGATGGCAATATGACTTACCAGGCGGTCTTCGGCTTCTTTGTACTTTCTTGAAGCTAGCATCATGTCCTAATTACTATACATTAGCGCATGTTGTGATCGATGCGGTATGGACTTACAGGAGGCAGATCATTGTAGCCAGCAAGTACATCATTTTGTTCAGCAAGGACTTCTTCCACAGCAGCCATATCATGCCCCATTTTTGCAAGTGCCGACAACCGGAGTTGTAGTTGCTCAACCTCCGTATCCTCATATTCATTCTATCAAAAGATGCAATGTTAATGATGCTGGTACCTCGGGCAATCAACATCATCCCCGCCTCACAAAGTTACCTGTAAAAGAGCATATTCTTCTTGTTGATCTTGTGTTTGTTGTAACAAAGCGTCTGTATCAGCTTCCATGCGTCGTACAAAACGATCATCCTGGTCATGTTGTTGGCGTTGTCGTATAGAAGAAAGCATTCTAGAAGAGAGCCAGCCCGAGTTGAGTATATACAACGGCGGGGATCACATCATCCACTATCCAAACGATCCTCTACTACTGTACTCACGTTTTCATCTTGCTCAGCTCATCTTCCGCGTTTTTGATCCGACCTCGCAGTGCATATTCCATTTCATCCAGCTCATTCTCCTCGAGCTCCGCTTCCAACGTATCGATTGTCAATTGTGCCAATGCTGTTTGGTAGCTATAAAGGATGATGGTGATGGTGATGTGATGAGAACGTGATACAAAAGTAGGAAGGATGACCACCACGATACTAACCTACTCAGCGATGTATCGTCTAAGCCCAATCGAATGGCCAAAGTAGCAAGAGCATCCAATGCACGAGAGCCTTCGGTGGACATTGAAGATTTACTGAATTCGAGAGCATCCAACTTTTCTTGCCACATTGCAGCTGTTTGGGAACACAAAAAAGTTAGCGTAAAAGCGAGGGGGTAGGAGAAGGGACCGGGGAAGGAAGGGGATGTGAAGATATATATCACATATACACATGTTGCATAAACCTTGACGTCATGCAGGTGGTTGTTGTTGATACATTACCTTGCCTCATGTTATCATCACTGATTTGACGCTGTGTTTGCAGTACCAACTCCATGATAGTGTTAGCCTCCTCTGTCTTTTGTTGAAGTTCTTGAAGATCTTGAAGAGACATGTCATCCTTGTCAAGCAACGAAAGTTCAACGGCATCAATCTCCTGTAGCCATCTATCCACCTGATATATAGAATATAGATAGATGTGTGAATAAACGTATGCTGAAAGAAGCTTCCAAAGAACAAAGGGTTGCATCAAGGAAAGGAAAGGGAAGGGTTGTTGTTGTTGTTGCTAACCTGTTCCCAATGCTCTGACGAAGAATCCTCTTCGAAATGGTGTGGTGAATGGTCGTTATCGTCTCGTGGTTCTGACAATGGAGTTGGTGGACGACGATCGGTTGGAATCATGGGTGATTGTGTAAAGTGACAAAGAGAGTTGAGAAACAAAGAGAGGAAAAAGAAAAGCGACAAGCAAAGCAACTGCTCATTTGTTTCAAGGCGGGAAGTAAAGCGTGGTGTCGTTGTTACCGAATCCAGGGACTACTAATTCATACAGCAAATGCACGAATGCATATATAAGTATATACATACAAACATTGCCTTCTACGCGATTATCTTCCGTACACAAGCTGTGGCTGCTAGCATACATATTTCTTCTTTCCGAACCTCTTGAAAGCAGGTGGTCGTTGTTGTGGTTGCTATCCACCCGCCTCCATTAGTGCATGTCGTGAGCCAATAACACCACATGGTCCCATTTCTCTCCGAAGACCCTTCATTTGTTTCATTTGTAAACAAAATACATCAAAACACATGGACAAAGCGGTGAAAGAGGAAAAAGAGGAGGATAGTATGGTTTATGTATTGGTGATCACCATGTGTGCGTGTATAAATGCATTGGTCCCTGGATAAGGGGGGAAGCAGTTACATTCTTTATGCATTGGTGTTGTTGGTGGTGGTGGTGGTGATGCTGCTGCTGCTATTGCTACCATCATTTTATCCCGCTCTTGGCAGTGGCGTCAAAGATACAATGACGACATGGGACAGCAGATTCCGATAAAAAGAATGGTGTTTGGCACTATAAACCTGGTAATAGTGGAAATCAATCAATTACCATTAAATCATGAAATCCGATCTTTACTAGTGTGTTTCACGTCTTCTTAGACCAGCTCTTGTTATCATGATGGCTATTGCAATAAATACCCTTAGCATTGTAGCATATACATCCATGATCAAATAGGTATATGAGCTCGTGGAATAAAGAAGAATCTAATGCAAGACATAATGTCGGATGAACCATTGCTTTGGCGTGCCAGCGATCTGGGTATTGTATCAAACGCAGCAGCAATGACTTGCTTGGAGAGACGATCAGCGGGACCAACGGCGGGGTAAAAGCGGGAACACATATAGGCGCACGTCTTTGGTGCGTATTATGAAAGCAAAAGATGAGTCAGACCATATGAAAAAGGATGAGCTTGGCAAGGACAACGATGTTTGGGGTGTCGACTAACAAAGGAATGGCGGTGGTACCCGAAAGAATGGTACACGACTTGTAGCGTTTTTGGTGGCGATATGTAAAATGTGAGACCTTCCAGGGTGTACCCATAGTGAATGAGCTCACGTGTTAAATGGACACACACATTCTTTAATGTTTGCTGAGGTAAGCCAGCTGCATGCATGCATGCATGTATTCATGACGCAGCGCCGACTCATCATCGTGTCATCGAGATAGCCTCTACCTGATTGTTGTAGCGATGTCGATAATCAAGTTATCATCAAGCTGAATAATCATTCAGCAAGCTAATTACAACAAAAAAGGAATCGTGCATGCATGGATGCGTCATCTCGATTGGACATTGCATGGAAAGACACTGTGTATCCAGAGCACCGGTTAAGTAGACCGCCGACGCGGCACATGGCACACAAAAAAGAAAACGTGGGCATGCGTGGATAATTCTCTCACGTCTTCTCAAATTAAAGCGACACACAAAACTGGAGATGAAAAAGAAGCAACGTCAGAAGAAATAAGCAGTTCATTGTGTGACCCTAAGAGTGGCGTGATGGCGAGAGGGAAAATGCGATCTCAGCAAAAAAGAAAAAAAACGAAGGCGGGGATGTCAGCGGGCTATTATTACACACGAATACTTCCTGTGGAAGAATGACTCGGAGTATAGGATTGCATGAACTCGCCTTTTATCGCCCACTCGCTCAAAAAGGTAGTGCACTACAAAAATAACCTTGCCATGCATTGCACCAACGGTAACAAGTTTGGTGTTCCTCATGTGCGCGCCGAAACGCACAGCCTATTTCCTTCTTGGGTCAACTTGTGCTGCACGTTTTCACACGCAGACAGCTGTATACGCATACTATCAGCTGCCCTATTCTCTCATTGAGAAGAAGAATGAATGGGGAAATGTTTTATGAAAGAAACGTGATGATCATTGGTCCTATTCTTACCACCTTGTGTATGTATACATGGAATGTGGTCCGATGCAAAGCCATTGTGCTGTGTCAGCAGGATCGCTTGATGCCCCGATGATGATGGCGAGACATCTAATAATAAAGTTTCTTTTTTGATGTGAGTCGACAAGAGCTTGTCGCATTTGGGCAACATCCACATATCATTTTGCTGATATAATATGTCAAACGACACTGCTCAGCCCAGCATCATTGATTTGGGTATGCTAAAAAAAGGAATGGATTTTTCTCCTACTATGGGTAGTAATGTTAATAACCTGTTGTTGATGAATCGACATGGGCAAGGGGGGAAAGTAGTAGTTTGGGTTTTCACATGGCACATCGATCTACTGTTTACGGGCGCCAAAAGAAGCTGATATGAAATTAATAAAAGGAAATGACGGAGGAGTATCAGTAGTAACATTAAAGTGGTTCCACTTTGTGAACATGATCCATTATGGGCTGGACCTCCCAAACAAGGCTATGGTCGTTCCCATAGTAAAAATGAAAAAAAGCGGTTGAAACAATGGACATCCCATTATCGACACCCATGATCAAGGTCAATGGGCTTTTGCCAATGGGACCAGACCCTACTTTGTGGAACCTGGAAAAATCGGACGACATGTCTCTCTCCCAATGAACCTTCATATCGGGGAAATGAATGAATTGACACACTTTCATCTGTTGGCTCGAGCGATATCGCCTCATTCTCTCTCCATCCTGTCACTCCAAAGCCTTATATAAAACCAGTCCACTTTGCTGGCTCAATCATCCTCTCTCCCACTCTCCCGTCTTTTTTCTCTTTCCTCCTTTTTTCCTCTCTTTCTCTTCATATCGCTATCCACCACCCCTCTCACTGCTATGGCTTCTGCTTTCTCGGTATCTAGCTTGCTTAATGAGCAGCAACAACAACAGCAACAGCATGATCGATCATCTCGTCGACCACGCCCTGCTGTGCTCGACATTTCAAACTTGCTGAATAATGATATGGCTACACCAACGCTCTCACCTACACGAACACCATCCCCAGTGAGCGTTTCATCAGGTCCAGCAACATCATCTGGATACCCTTTTCCACCATTGCCATCCATTGCAGATACGTTGCCAGGCATGTTGCCACCACTTTCATCGGCGTATCCATCAATGCCAAAGCCATATGAACCTGATTACCAACATCACCATCATCATCATCATGCACATCATAATAGCAATAGTGGTGGTATTGGATTGTGGATGCACGATTCAAGGGCATCATCGGTTTCATCCTTGGCATCCAATGCAAGCAATTGCAGCAGCACTACCAATGAAACCAGCAAATCATTATCACAACAACAACAAGAGCAACATCACAACCATAGCAGTAGTAGCGATGAAGAAGAGCAGGTCTCATCATCAAAACAACAACCTGTCAAAGCGAAACGTAGACGAGCCAATGCCAAGCAACTTGAAGTTTTGAATCGTGTGTTTGAGCGCACAGTCTTTCCATCGACTCAATTGCGCGCTGAGTTGGGCCGACAATTGGGTATGAGCCCAAGAACAGTCCAAATCTGGTTCCAGAACCGCCGTCAAGCTATTCGCACACGAGAACGTCAACGTTTACTTCGCATCGTTCGTGATGACCAACAAGTCTCGTCTCCTTCATCAACGTCTTCAAGTGACTAATAGCCCATGATTTTCATTATGCCCTATGGCGCGGGTCCCCTTTCTATCCTTTTCCTTCTTTTTCATATGCTGAGCATATTCCTTTCATTATCATTTTCACCATCACACAACGAATAACCATCCAATCCCTCTCACTCCCCTTTAAACACCATGTTCCTAAAAAGCTTTGGGCTTCTCATTTTCTTATTTCCATCGGCGACGCCCAACTTTGTATCACCCAAACCGCTCTTTGTATGCTCTACTTTCTCGTATGGTTTTTTTGTACACATTTCACTCGCACGCACGCACGCACACCGCATTCTTCCGCTGGCTGGAAAAAATCAACCGCACACACAACCAAACTTTCCATTGTTTCATACCTGACTTTTTATTTCATTGTACACCTGCTCTCACATGTGTTTGCCACTTTTTACCTAGAACTTTCATGTTTTGCTTTTATCTATTTTGACGTTTCTAATATCTAAAAAATAAAAAGGCGAGCATCCCCATTCAACATCATCATCATCCTACCATGGCTGCGGATCGGAAGCGGGGAGTACAAGACCTGAGTAATGTGGTATAACATTTGCACATTGGTACTTGCTCGAAACAATGTAAATAGCCTAATGAGGTCATCTGCATGCATGCACCCGTATACATGATAGCAAAATGTTACCATACATGACTTTTGCGACATTATCCCGATACGGCTAATGCACTCACTGTATGACCATCCCAATCATTTGTTGCAGCTGCTGAATGCTTGCAGCATTGTCTCAATGGTAATAAGAAGCTTGTGTGTCCTTGTTGTTGTGGTCATGTCACACACACATACACACACAACATAAACATTCATTCATTCAACAACAACAACTATGTTATCTCATGCCGCCAACTACGTAGGATGCATTGCATCTACACACTCAAAAGAAGAACCCTTTCCTTTTCTTTATCTCCCTCATTGAACGTCACGGGTGCAACAACCGCCAATTGCGCGAGCGCGCGGTAAAGAGGTTCGATTTTTCCATCGACCAAATTGGGAACAATGCCCGAGAATCATAGCCAACCGCGGGTTGTGGGTGTGGGTTTTGATATTAAGAAAGTTGGATAGATGTATTTTTTTGTTGGTTTTAGAATTTACACAGGACACGTTGATATATACAGAGCGACCACTAAAGTAATAAAAAAGGGATAGGGGGAAAAAGGGATAAGGGGAACATGGCGAAATACTTTTTTTGTTGTTTTGGTTGTTGTTGTTGTAGTAGGATTGATTAACGGCGTTTAGGGGCTGTAGCTTTTGGTTTGTGATAGACATGGCACTGTAAATAAAGATCCATGTTAGGAAAAGCCAATCATTCAATGAATCCAAAGTGACTGATCGTTACCTTGTGGGCATGACGATACCATAGTACGCTATTTTTCCTCTTGACATTGCTGACGGATACCCATTGATAGCATTGATGGCACAAGCCCTCCACCAAATCTTGGTCAACCCAGCGTGTTTCGAGTGGTTGCATGAATTCTTGACCCGAGACGGATGAGATACCATGGAAGAATTGCTTGTGATACCTAAAAGAAAGAATGTATTAGGAACATGCCAAGTGTTGTGTTCTGATTTTCACTTACCAAAAGGCGCTATTCTTGAGTTGAAGCCATTTGCCAGGTTGACATGTATCACATAGACCTTCCTTGGCTTGACCATTGTAACGGACCCATTTAGGTGTATACTTGTCTTCGGGATAGCGTAATTTTTGTCGACGTGGACGAGCTTCAATATCCATTCGTGCAGCTTCAATGTCTTTGAGGGACATGTCAGGGAAATCGGGATCACCAGGTTCGACAGCATTGGCCATATCATCTTCATCAAGCTCTGTACGTGCCTTTTTGCGCTTGGTAGGTGCTCTTGGTGGTGCAGCAACCGTAGCTCCAGAAGTAACGGAATAAGCAGGATGATGAGGGTGATGTGCAGGAATGACACCGTCCATAGGCATAGGCAAGGGGAGTTTTCCAGCATAGGGATGGTGTTGATAATAATAGTGATGTGGTGGTGGCAATGGAGGTAAAGCTTGATGATGAGAAGGGGATGGGGATGGCGATGAAGAAGAGGACGAAGAGGAAGGTGGCATATGTGGAGGTGGATAAGGGTGATATGAAAAATAAGGTGGAGGTGGTGGAGGTGGATGATGAGCTTCCATATGAGCGAGATCACGTTTTTGACCTGATACAGCATTATCATCAGCAGCGGATGAGGACGAAGATGATGTAGGTGTTGTAGTCCGTGCCAGCGGATGAATACCACCCGTCAAAGATGTCTCAGAACCAGGAGGTGGTGGATGTGGTGGAGGAATAGGATATTCACCATGAACAACCACATAAGGGGAACCTGGATGATGATGATGGAAAGGATGATCACCCGCCATCTTGTAAAGTGCAGTTGCAGGCATCCACATACTACGACCAGCGGCAGCAGCAGCAGCCACCAAAGAAGATGCTGAGGATGAAGATGCTGAAGACAATGAAGATGTGGTGGTGGAAGCATCTTGATATCGTTCAACAAAGGACTCAGGCATATCAGCCCATGACATGCCAGCATGGAAAGAATGGCGACGAGGGCGATGTGAGCAAGTATCGGAATCAATTGACATTCGATCATCATTTTCTGATTGCAGTGTGTGAGAAAAAGGGAAGATTGAACACACGTTTCATGCGCATAAATTACCATGATCATCCGCCATTTGCTTGGATTCCACCTCCTCACTTGCTGGAGTACTAGTAGCAGTAGCAGGCGTAGCAGGCTGTCGATTAAGGTTGGCAAGTAGCATAGCAGCTTCAATCGAATTACGATGTCGTGAAAGATGCAAACTAAGCTTAGCTTGTGCTTCATCATCGAGTCCTAATGGCACACCAAGGATAGCAGGGCTACTCTTTCTCTTTGCAAACACGCATGCCGGGATCTCATTTTTGGTGGTGCCACTCATCATGCTACTGTTTCCAGGACCTGCTGGTGTTGGTGGTGTTGTTGTTGTTGCTTGCTGTGATGGGCCTGATGACTTCTCGGGACTCGTTGCAAGTGGCGTAGAGTGTGGCAAACTTGCTAGAGGTGGCAAAGAAGGTGCTTTGGACTGCTCTTGCACCAGATGAGAGGATGCATAATGATGGGCCAAGTGAGCAGGATTGTCTTGAGGACGATGAAGAGGTGGCGGTGGTGGCAAGTGCTCTTGAACGTCCATGTTGAGAAGAGAGATGACAAAACAAACCAGATGAGGGAAGCAAGCAAGCACAAAAAGGATAGGGCTGGTGGAGCGCGTGCGCGTGCTGAAAGAGAAGAGAGATAGAGAGAAAGCCCACAGCGAAAGAGAGAGAGAGAAGTGGAATACAGGAACGACTGCCTTGAAAAAGTTTTCTTCTTCCTGCAATGCCCGCTTCATATCATTGGACGACACATTCAAATTTTCTAATGATGGTTCGACACTTGCATCATTTCAACACATGCACAACATCTCTTTTCACTCATTCATCATCCTCAGAGTCGCTCTTGTATGTTTGATTGTCAATAAAACTATTTCACTTGGGGTCGATCATCGCTGAGTCATGCAAGATCGTTCATGACGCTTTATGCATGAAATAGAAAACCAAGCCCAGCTTGATCCCTTTTTTCGCTTTGCTTTATTCCCCTCTTTTGCCATCCATTACTGCCCATCTCCATTCTATCATTCTATTCTTATCGACATCTTGCTCATATTCATTTTCTTTTTGCTCTTTGTCTTTTGACCTTTTCATCTATTCAACCCGACACCCCCATGCAACCGCTTACGCACATCTAAACATGGTTCATACCCCGCTATTCGAAAAAGCATGTGCAATCTGCAGTCTCCACACGTACACACACACACACATCAACCAATGCCCGCCCTTCATCAATCTCCCAACGACATGTACCTCCTTGTTTTCCAACATCCATCTTGCTTTACTTTTGGTATAGAGTAGCCGGTGTAGTGTCAACTCTTATGTCACTTTTATGCATATGAATGGATACTTCAGGCACCAACAGCAGGATTGAGAGACGAGATGTCCATGGTTACACATGTCGATTGTCCAACATACATTGCTTTAATCACGAATTGGATTTTACTGACACAACAGCGCGCACTCACTGGTTCAGGAACAAGCTTTCTTTTTGACATGATTCTCAATGGATCGATAGAATGATTCATGCATTCATTGTCCCTATAATGCATAATATCGGAAATTTTTACTCGATATCTTTGTTCCCCAATTCGTTCATCAGCACTCTCCTTTTCCCTTTTTCTCTTGATATCCAATGACACAAGGAGTACGACCCTCACCCTTCCCACGCCGATCTGTCAGCAGCGTCGCACCATTTACTGTTAAGCGTAAACAAGTCAACTATGAAGGCTTGGAGATGAGCAGGTAACAACTTTGACAATGAAAAAAGAGGGAGGGAGAGAGAGAGATGGTGATGATGCAGCATCATCATTACCATGCATTGTGGGAGGGTTGTACCATATACAGGCATGGCATGGCTGATTTCTAGTCTAGCTCACAGTGTTCCCTGGCAAGCCTGTTACACAAAAATGACCCATCACCGGCAACTCCAGGGACAGTAAGCTTATTCATGGCGCACACACCATAATCACATTTACCCATTCAACCCATATATGTATATAGAATCCTGAATCATTAATGCGTAACATTATCGAAAGCAAGTCGGTGGCAGAAAGCAATGCCAAGATACAACAATTAGAGGTCCGTAAACATAGCCTGCAATCCTTGAAAACGTATACTCATTAAGCTGGATACTTTTACTAGAAAGATCTAAAGCAAGCCACGGGAGAGCAAAAGAAATGGAGGCACAAGTGCAAGCTCATGGAAAATGAACGTAAGGAATATGAAGCATCTGTAAAAGGTAATACGTGTCTTGTTTTGCAAAGCCGATGCGAAAGCTCACGTGCCAATGATAGCCCAATGTGAGAGCGATAAGGAATTACTAAGGACAGAGCTAAAGGCTGTAAAAGAGGCACACGTGGATAAGGTCCAAGAATTGTCATGCTCAATTGCACGTTTGCAACGCAAGGTAGCCGCTCTTCAAGACGTGTTGAAAGAACACAATATCACTCAAGGTAATGATTTGGCATGTTTATTTCCACAACATGGGTTGTTCACCCTGTACATATACGTAGAGCCATGTACCGACGATGAAGCTATTGATACCATGTTGATCAACCGAGAATGCAAAGACGATGCCGAATTTATCAAAGTGAGCGAGAAACGAACAGAGAGAGAGAGAGGACATTGGCATACTGACCAATGCCTATCTATATATATAGAACGCGTACAATGATGCTAGATCAAGAAATTATGGCGTGAGTCGTGAACAATGGACCAATATTCAAGCCATGACCTATGCATTAAGGCATGAAGTTGATTTATTTCAAGCATGGCGAGCGGCTGCTTCGGTGCCTGTGGAAGAATTGGCACGTCTTATGCGTGAAGAAGACAAGTCATCTGCTCACCATAGTGGCGTTAGTGCCATTCGGAAAACATTATTTGGACGCAAAGGGTCTGGAAAACGCAAATAAATGGGTTGTAGCATAGGGTCGTTGCGAGATCAAGAGTGCGTGTGTGTGTGTATGATTCAATTTTGCATGAACGCCATACGGGTTTCAACCCCGCGAATAAATGCAAGGTATGGCTGCTGAATGCAAAATGATCGAGGAGAGGGGTAACACGCATTGTTGATGAATCTCAGCATGATGGATAATAGAGGAACAAGTCATTTATAAAGCAACAGATTCTTTATCAAAGGAGAAACCAAGTGGTTGGGTGGGGGGAGGAGGTGGTGGAGGAGGAGGAGGAGGGGAGAATGGTAGTGGTGTTGTAGTAATATCGAGGTCCCAGGTGTCCGATTGTCATAAGACCCATTCATGGAATGTTGTTGTTGTGCGTGTACGTATGTGTGTGTGAGAGAGTGTGAGTGAATACTATCTATATACATTGCATATGGCTGGGGGAAGGAGGAGGTCAATTATCATTGTGGCAAGCTCTCATCCTTTGGTGGTGGTACCTTTCTCTCTTTTCTTTCACTCACAATACCTATCTTTATACCTTTTTCCTTTTTACCACTGCTCTTTCTTCACCTCTTCCAATTGGCGACATGTCTTTTCGCAATCGACCTCCCTCGTCCATGGCACAGCGACGATCGATGAAGGGCAAGATTGGTGGGTACCTGAAACGGACCACGATGGCTTCATTGGCAACACTGGCCGAGCAGTTTGGAAACATGCGACCCTATATTCGAGCGTCAGCAAGATCCAGCGCAAGTCGAGAGGCAACGTTTCCATTACCAAAAGAATCATCCACCACCACCAACACCAACGACAGATCCAGTATGAGTTGTACAACCATCACCACTCCCATTGATGAAGGATTCCATCAGACACAACAAAAAGTCGCAGCTATGGATTCATGGATAGTGTGTGATACAACAACAAAAACGAGTAAGGCATGAGCAGATTTCTTCTTCTCTCCTTTTTCTATATGCTCCCTTCTTTAACCAACAAGATGGTGATGTTGATAGAAATAGACCTCTTGAGCCGGATGCCCGTCGAGATACTACGATCCATCATCCAATGTTGCGATTACAAGACCGTATTGACATTGAGCCTGGTGTCTTGGCATTGGTATCATCTTTCAGTGGATAATGCGATATGGCGACAATTGTATTTGGGACACCCAGAATGGATTCCACAGCAACAAATCACCACGTCATCATCATCATCATCATCGTCGCCTTGGAAACGACATGATCCCAGTGTGGATTATCGACATGTATACAACCAACGATTTCAACTGGAACGACGATGGGTCACAGGGGATAAGCGGATGTTGACAATCCTTGGTCATGCTGACAGCATTTACTGCGTACAATTTGATGCACAAAAGATCGTTACCGGCAGCCGTGATCATACTATCAAATGCTGGGATATGCAAGGTCGTTGTGTACGCACATTGGTTGGTCATACTGCAAGCGTATTGTGCCTCCAATATGATACCCATTGCATGGTGTCTGGATCATCCGATCATTCGGTTCTTGTTTGGGACATGCATACTTTTCGCCCTATCCAACGCTTACTTGGTCATACTTCAGGTGTTCTTGATGTTGCATTGGATGATTCAATCATTGCGAGTTGTTCAAAAGATACCACCATTCGTCTTTGGAGTCGTCAAGAGACTCGCCATTTACGTACACTTCTTGGCCATCGTGGGCCGGTGAATGCTATTCAATTCCGTGGATCGCGCCTTGTTTCAGCTTCAGGTGATGCTGTCATCAAACTTTGGGATATGAACACTGGTCAATGTTTGCGGGACTTTGTGGGTCATACACGTGGACTTGCATGTATTCGATTCGATGGGAAACGTATCGTCAGTGGAAGCAATGATTTCAAAATCAAAGTATGGGACGCAGGTAAGTGTAACGACAACCTCTCTCTTGGTAGTACATATGACTTACATGTTTCAATACCAATATAGAAACGGGTCAATGCTTGCAAACTTTGACAGGTAAAAGAGTTTCATCCTACTATGGAGCATCACAACTCATTCTTGATGTAGGCCATACCGGATTAGTGCGTGCTTTGCATTTCGATCAAGATAGGGTTGTCAGCGGTAGTTACGACCAAAGCATCCGAGTTTGGGATATAAATACTGGAGCATTATTGCATCACTTTGAAGATTGTCATTCGAGCTGGGTGTTTGATGTCACTTTTGATAAAACCAAGATTATCAGGTACGTACATTTCTATCACTGACAGCATACACACACACACACACACACTCACGCATAGACCACTTTTTTATGTATCGTGTAGCACAAGCCAAGACCAAAAGATACTCATCATGGATTTTGCATACAATCTTGATACCCGCCACATTATTTGAGCATGTTTTTATATACCTCTTTGACTCCATACACATATATACACACATTGTCCTCCATCATCCTCCATCATTCGCATTCACATTAAAATGAACATCAATCAACATCAAGGGAAAGAAAATGCAAATCTGTTTACAAGTACAAACAAAGGGATTATGCAGAGGGAGGGAGGGATGGATGGGGATTAGAGGGATAATAGGTAATCAGTAATCTCCATTTGTCCAAACTTGTAATCGCTCATTAAAGTAGGTCTCGAGTCGGTTGGCACAACGCCCATAGTTGGTATGCTCGCCATTGTAGAGACGACAGTTGTCGAAAATCTTTTGAACGTCCGTGACAAATTCGTCCATGGTAATGTATTGATCCTTCTCCACATTCTCTTCGAGTTGAGTCAAGTCTACAAAAGCATGGTGAATATACGCAGGCTTACATGATAATGCCTTCCTTACCCATGGGCTCCTTAATAATATCGTAATAGTCGATGACTTCATCCGCATTGACGGCTTCAACAAACGGCCAAGCATGCGCGTGTGATCGTAGTTCGGATACTAAATGTCGCATTTGATTGTAATGGGGTGGATGTCGTGGTCGATTGGATCTTTATAACAAAAGTAAGTAAGCACCCATACGCATCCCATTTCTCTACATCCACTTACATCACATCCATCTCGGGGGTCCAACCAGATTCACCTATAAAAAACCAATCTCGTTAAAACTTGCTGCCACATGATGATCAAACTGCTTATTTTACTTACGCACGCCAGGTACATCTAGCGGATCAATACGCCGTTTTCCATCTTCACCCACCGGCATATCAATACCATCGTATATGACATAAGATGATGAATTCTCCTTGATCTTCTCTTGCACTGCCTTCTTTTGCATGGTCAACGTTTCCTTTACACGACAATATTCAACCTTGGGGACCATTGTGCACTATGAAAAGAACGATACATATATCATCCAAGGCCATTTTCTCATCCTCTATTAAACGTACCTGCATGATTGTTCCTCCTTCATAATCCTTGATGTATCCCACCCATTTCCTCCGATCCAACGTGATCTCTGTCGTAAATCCCTACAATGCAAAAAGGTGTGTTACCATCCACACATGAATCTCTCCCCCAATTCATTCCAATGCTTACTTGTTTCCTAAAGTATCCAATGGCATAATTGTCGGCGTATGTCAAAAAGTGCATCATGTTGGTGTTTTGCTTGATATAATCCTTGAGATGGTTCATCAAATAAGAACCGTAGCCCTAATATTCAATAGATGAGACCCATTTCCTCTCTTCTTGATTTCCTTCTGTACCTTGACTTGCTCTGTGGATGCAATAGCACAAAACACAATCTCTGCAAACTCCTGGCTCTCGAACGGCCTATAGCAGATCCCTCCAATAATCTTCTTCTCGTCACGTACTAACGCCATAGTCAAGTGTGCCCTAATGACAAAAAGTAGATCAGCTTTTGTATATACCTACTACTCCCACCTCCAACCGTCATTCTACAATAAAGAGGCACACACGTTACCTGTCATAAATAAGTCGGCCAATGTATTCTTTGGGCATTTTGGGTAGTTGCTTTTGAAAGATGTTCTTGAGATCGGTCAACAACTTCATGCTCTCTGGTCGACCATCGTTTTGAACGACCTTGGTCCTAATGTTGCTTGCTACTTCTTCTGGCATGGGTCGAGCTAGTGCGAACAAGGAATGGTGTAAAAGGAACGGTGGCAGCAGCAAGTAGAGGCGTGCGTGTGCGTGTGTGTATGTGTGTGTTGTGTGAAGGAGAAAAGAGAACGGCAAACCACAGCGTTTTACTACTACTACTCTAACACCTCTACTTGTGTGTATGTATGTTTGAGACAACGGCAGCTACTACCAGCAAAGGTTGACACATCCCCTTCCCTTCCAAGATTGCTTCAACAAAGGACATAGGGACCATGGCATGATAGCTGGAGTCTTCTTTAACATTGTGTATGTGTGATCCTCAAGGACAACATCGAGCGTAGGTGGCACGGACCAGATCTCAAGGCACACTTTTGAACTTGCTGTTTACAACGTTATACATACCCATTGGCATGGTGAAAAATAGCACACAAGTATAGCGAAGATGCATATAAATATGATCAAACTCCTTATAGTCATCAATAAAGAACAGTGCAAGATACGTGCATCTTGGAAAAGAAAAGATAATATACCAAACCATCATCATCTTCAATTAATTAAGAGAAGGTACAAAGCAGGTGCAAGCTGGCTATAGATGACCAATCGTAAATGCATCAAGCGAAAGATATACACTTTATTATTGTAACAGCGTTGCCATTGGCAACAAGGCACTCGTTGCTGGTGTCACATCACAACTACCACCATACAAAGGTGTTACATGGCAACGGTATTATTGTAACTATGATACGATGATGGACGTGTTGAACCTGGTAAGTAGGCTGTGTGTCATGAGAAGGTCACTCAATTGGAATGGACAAAGGCAGTTGGATCATGGGGCCAGGTGATGGATGGACTGTGCACGCGACTTGAAACATTGACCACCATGTAAACTCACATCTTGTGCTACAACATCTGTTTTCTTTATATTTACATTTCATTTCTTTCTCTCTCTCTTCCTCTTTCTTGTTTTCATCCACCTCTAATGGATCCTCGTACTTGGTCTCGTGATTATTGGAAGATTGCAGCTGCCACTGCTGCTACAGCAAGTGTGCTCCTTTATGCCATCAAGACTAGCAACAATGCCAAAAGACGACAAAAAGATAACATCCCTTCACCCCCAGGCTGGTTGCCGTTCTTTGGTAAGTGTCTTTTTATTCACAATGTATGAATGAGATAGCTAATGGGTATGGTATAGGTCACATTCTATCCATCAACACCGAAATGCCGGCATACACATTCAAGCAATGGCACGTAGATCACGGTCCTGTCTTGAGAGTCAACTTGGGTGCACAAGAATGGGTCATGGTGAGCGATACCGATATCCTTCATGAGCTCTTGGTGCATAATGGTGCGGCGTCTTCAAGTAGACCCTTTGTCAACTATTCTTCAGGACATTATGCTCTCAACAAAAAGTAAGCAGTCGTGTGTGAATGCATATCCATAGTGTCATTTTGCTAATAAGGATCCGATTTTTATTAGAGGCATCGTTCTTTCAGACGCCAACAAGAAATGGAAAAGCTTAAGATCTGCTGGTAAGCATGGATGATGACAACAACAACAAGGAATATGAATGAATGAGTGGTCTCATTGTTACATGTATGTATGCATGCAGCCCTTACTATCTTGTCCCCCAAAATGGTGAATGAATACAGCAACGTGCATCTTTCTGAGGCCGACATGTTGGTGGATGAATTGATCAAGATTGGTGGCGAACCTCAAGGCATTTATCCCGAGAAGCTGCTGAAAAAGACATCTCTCAACTATGTGCTGGATACTTGTTTTGGCATGCGTGTCCCATCAACAGAGGATCCCTATTTCAAGGCAATCAACACATTCATCGATGAAGGTCTCGTTCTCGGTGGTCCTCACAACGACCTGGGCGCCATCTTCCCTGCTTTATCATTTGTGGATAAGTTGCTTGGACGTGACAATATGTTTCGGACATTCATCAGAGAGAAGCGTGATCCATTATTCAATCCCATGATCAAGCAAGCCGCTTCAGGAGACCGTGATTGTTTAATCAAACGACTTGTTGACAACAAGGAAGAATATGGCCTTGATGATGATGATATTCTTGTGGCTGCTTGTATGTATTTTCTCGGGGTGGGCGGGGGGGGAGGAGAGCAATAAGCACCTTTACTTATTCATCCCTTAGCTGACCTAATTACTGGAGGCACCGATACCACTGCCATCACACTTTCATGGATCATTGCCATTCTTGTGAACCATCCTGATGCTTGCAAGCGTATTGCGCGGGAGGTGGACGACTTCATCAGTGAACATAAACGATACCCGGTGTTTTCGGAACGATCTCATTTCCCTTTCCTCAATGCCGTTCAAAAAGAAAGCATGCGTTATCGATCCATTGGCCATTTTGTGTTCTTCCACGTGCTTGACAAAGATAGTAAGCGATCGATGTTTGCTTGAAGAGAGACATTGAGATGATTAACATGGCCTCATATTATAGTTCAGACCCATGGTTATCTTTTCCCCAAAGGTTCATGGATCTATCCTTCAACATACACCATCCACACCAACTCTGATATTTATCCTGATGCCGACAAGTTTGTGCCTGAGCGATTTCTGGAAGACAAAAAGACAATGGCCGCTGCTACCAATAGCAAACCTGGAGAACGTGATCATTATACATTTGGCTTTGGTCGACGCGTATGTCCTGGTATTCATTTGGCAAGTATACAAACAATCCTTTCATCATGTCTATGTTTCATTGTACTCATACATGTGGTTGTTTTAGGCTGAGGTCGAAATGTTTAATGTCTTGGTGCGTATTTTCGCTCGATGCACATTAGAGCCAGCAAAAGATGCTCAAGGAAAGCCAATGCTACCGGATCTGGATGCTCCACGCGATGGCGGCATTACTGTACTCCCACCCCTTTATCAAGTACGCTTTATCCCTCGAGTAGATGCTCTCATTTAGACTACCCTTTCCTTTAGTTGTTGTTATATACTTGATCCTATAATATAATGCTACGTTTCTATACAGCTGCTTTGATGTAAATTGGTGGCTCACTTATTGGGCAACTTTGCCGAGAAGCTATTATTTGTACCGGCAATTTTAGTCACTGAGCTCTTACCTTTATAGTCAAAGCGTTGATGAGATTGAAAGAATCGACCACTATCGTCGATCGATAGTAACAATGGCCAACCAAACCCCTTGGTGACGTTCCTCATTTGGATAACAACGACTTGTCCACGTGAATAATGAACATCGTCGGTGTCAAATAACTTTGGACCCTTGTTTTGAGTGGCAACAACCCAATGAGCTATCAATGTTTCTTTATGTCAATTTATAAATGGACTCAAGGTGGCGTTCTTATGGGGGGTTGTTGTTCATGATTTCAAAAAAGATCAGGTGTCATGTGATGTCAAGCTCATTGTATGCAAGGACAACCACCATCCAACGGTAACAATGAGTCAAATGTGTTTCGGGCAGATTATGCAAATCCCGCACGCGGATCCAGACGATAAAGGTAACCAAAAGTGATTCATCCAACAACAAGCCTTTCCAAACAGAGATGCGTAACCGATCTTTACTCGATCATGTTTGTGAAGGAAGCATAGATGACGTTGTACATGCGTGACCGCACGAGTCGCAGCAGCAACAGCAGCAGCAGCAATAAGAGTGTGAATGAAAGGTGTGTGAAGCTGCTCTTTGTATCGAGCGGGCCCCAAGTTCTTTGAACCTTTTTATTTCTTCTTCTCTTTTCCTCTTTACACATTGTCTATTTTTTACTCCTCCGCATACTCTTGTCATGGATAGTGCCAATCTCTTAGCCCATTCTCTTTCTCCTGGTAAGCCATTCAAGCATAGCATCGATCCTGCCGATCCACTTGACACTTGTTGACAAAATGTCGTCATAGATCGCACCCTTCGCGAAGAAGCTACTCAGCAATTAGAACGTTTCGCGCAAGAGAACTATGTAAGCTGAACCACTTGGCTTTCCAAGCAACGATAGATCAGTGTAGCTCATGTGTGTCTATGTGGTGGTATCCTTTAGGCGTCCTATGCAAATGTATTGATTCAGCAGCTTACAAACACCGATGGAGATCCTGCTATTCGCATGGCTGCAGGTCTAGCGATCAAAAACAGTTTATCTGCAAAGGTAAATGAAGGAGGATAAGAGTGGATCGATGATCTTAACACTATGTTGTAAAGGAATACGCACGTAAAGAGGAGCAAGCAAAAAGATGGTTGGCATTGGATGAGAACTCAAGAGCTCAAATCAAGCAAGGGGTAAGAAACGTTTGACATTATGGATGGATGAAGCATGAATCATGTATTCATTGATTGAGTATCTCTAGGCCCTTTTATCACTAACTGCAACAACAAAACAAGTCGGGAGGATTGCAGGACAGGTGATCATATGATCCCTTCATCTTAGTACAGGGCACAATGACTGATGGATGATTCGCTCATTGTAGGTGATAGCAGCGATTGCCGAGATTGAACTTCCGATGGGACAATGGCCCGACCTTATTCGCCTCTTGTTGGACAATGTTACTGGTACCGATAACGCGGATCTCAAGACGTCCACCTTGGAAGCTATTGGTTATGTCTGTGAAGCTACGGTAAGCTTGTGGTCAATGATAAGGCTCTTGTATTTATGATCATTGACATGTATTTTAGAACCCCATTGTTCTCGCGGCTCAATCAAATGAAATCTTGACTGCTGTTGTCCAAGGTGCTCGCAAGGAGGAACAAAAGTAAATCAAAATCAAAAAAAGGAGAAGAGGGATGGTTATCTAGATTGCTAACATCATCTTTGTGTCAATGTAGCTCAGAAGTTAGACTCGCAGCTCTTCGTGCCTTGATCAATTCTCTCGAATTTGTGAGAAGCAATTTCGAACGTGAGGTAGGATGATATCTACTTGGGAAAATGGCGGCATTCTTATCTTTCGGTGATAGGGGGAAAGGAACTTTATCATGCAAGTAGTCTGTGAGGCCACCCAAAGCGAATCAGAAGAAGTTACAGAAGCAGCGTTTGAATGCCTTGTTCGAATCATGCAACTCTACTACGACAAGATGCAGTTTTACATGGAGAAGGCGTTGTTTGGGGTAAGGTTATATGGAGTATACATTTGAAGGACAACATACTGATAGTAGTTACAACCTTATTTTAGCTCACTGTTGCTGGTATGAATCATTCAGAGGAGAAGGTTGCTCTTCAGGCTATCGAGTTCTGGTCTACAGTATGCGAGGAAGAAATTGGTTTAAAGGAGGCGGCACTTGAGGTATGTAAATGTGGTGATGGAGAGATATCCATGACTAAAGTTGAATCCTCTAGGCTGTTGAATTTGGTTTGACTCCCGAGCGCAACTTGTACAATTTCGCTGAAGCTGCCATGAACGATGTACTTCCGGTGTTACTGTGGCTATTGACCAAGCAAGAGGAGGATGCCGATGAGGATGAGTGGAACGTATCCATGGCTGCTGCAACATGCCTTACATTATACGCTCAGTGTGTACGCAACGCCATCATTGGACCCATTGTGCCATTTGTGGAGAGCAATATACAAAATACCGATTGGCATTATCGTGAAGCAGCTGTGATGGCGTTTGGATCGATTCTTGATGGCCCTGATGTAGCAGTCATTATGCCGCTTGTCGACCATGCACTACCAACACTCATTGGCATGATGACCGATCCTATGGTACAAGTCAAGGATACCGTTGCTTGGACGTTGGGAAGGGTCTGTGAAATATTGATTGGTTGCATCAAGCCTGAGATACATCTTCGTGAATTGATTTCGGCACTTGTACTTGGTCTGCAAGATAATCCTCGTATCGTTGGAAATTGTTGCTGGGCATTGATGAATCTGGCAGAGCAAACCGGACCGGCAATCGGCAACGATACGCCTACGTCTCCTCTCTCCATGTACTTTGAAGACACTACCAAGGCTCTCTTACAATTTACGGAGCACGCGACAAATGAAGCCAATGGTAGAACATCAGCCTATGAAGCCACATCGTCCCTCGTCATGTTCTCAGCTAATGTAAGTGATTCAAACCCTGTTTGTCTTACGAGCGATGATTAATCTCTGTAAAAAGGATTGTATCTCCATTGTTGAACAAATTGCGCTCACTATCCTCGATCGATTGGAAGCATCCATTGCTATGGAGGTATGATGCTGTATACAATCATTCGACCTGTTGCATGCATATTGATAATAACGTTATCATAGAATGAACTTGTTGGTGCGGATCAACGTATAGAACACAATGAATTACAATCGAATCTTCTTGGTCTCCTTACAGTGAGTATGACAAACCAATCAAGCGGCACATGTTAATTGGATCTTTTGTAGAATTGCATACGCCGTTTATCAAAGAACATCATGTCGATATCGGATCGCATCATGACAGCTCTTTTGCAACTTCTGAGCAACGCATCGAAGCAATCGACGACAGCTGAGGATGCACTTTTGGCTGTGGGTGCCATGATCAACGCCTTGGAGAATGACTTTGTACGATACGCAGAACCTTTTATGCCAACTTTATACACAGCCCTCCAAAATACGGCCGAATACCAACTTTGCTCCATTGCTGTTGGCCTTGTTGGCGACCTATCCCGAGCACTAGGTGAAGTCATCACGCCATATTGCAACACATTTATGCAGCTACTTGTTGCCGATCTACAGAGCCCAACACTACATCGCGCCGTCAAACCCAATATTCTATCATGTTTTGGCGACATGGCTCTAGCCACCAATGACAAGTTTGAACCCTACCTTGACGTGGTCATGGTTGTTCTCCAACAAGCTGGCAGTATGCGTTCTGCAAAGGACAACTATGAAATGATTGATTATGTCAACACTTTACACGAAGGCGTGATTGAAGCCTATGTCGGCATTGTTCAAGGATTTAATGGTACACAAAAAGGTACGGGTTTTCTTTATTCGATGCACCTGTCATGAGACTTACACGTATAACTTAGTGGGAAATCTTCTCCAATTCATGCCAAGCATATTCCAACTACTTCATGATGATGCACAAGATATCCATCGTTCGGATGACCTTACGAGAGCCATGGTTGGTTTGATAGGCGATCTTGCAGACACCTTTGGTCCCCAGCTGAAGCAACTGTTACAAACGGATTGGGTTATGCATTTGATTCGAGAGGCCAAGACCGATCGCCATTATGGGATAACAACCAGAGAAACCGCACGTTGGGCCAAAGAGGTATGTGTGATAATCAAATCGTGTTTTGACATCATTTCAACTTACACTATGATTTATACAAAGATGGTCAAACGAGCAATCCAGTAGGTCGCCTTTTCACATAGCTCTCTTCACAACATGTAATATACTTGAATTCCCCTGTTTACTTACCCTTCTTCTTCACCTGCCCATATCCCTACCCTTCAATACTCCAACCCACCCATACAGAGCACTCTCCCACCATTCACCCGCTTTTCCATAACACAATAATCCTGCATCCATTGTCATTTCCCCCTTGATTCCCTTCCGAATGAAACTCATATACACGTCCATTATATTATACATTGTTAAACAATGATGATTTTATTGCATGGAGAACACGCTGAAGAGAACATCGATAGACTTGAAAAAATGACCCGACGTGGTGAGCACTGGAAATCGTTGAACAGTCTTGAACATGCGATGGCCATCAAACGTGTGAGTGTTGTTGTCAACGGAGCGATACGCTTATTTGGATCTGGCTCTCATCTTTTTTCTCTTGGCCTTGAGACGTCTTTGTCTTTTCTTTCTCCATTTACCTCTCACTGTTAAATCAAAAGAGGTGAATTAGTATGCGATGAAAATAAATGATGGAATGGATGAATGGATGAATGGATGGGCATGTGGATGGATGAATGAGTGGATGGATGGATGGGTATATCAAAGGATGGATGGGGTGGTGGTATGGATGAATTGGTAGGCTGACTTACTCTTGAAATTAGACGATTAGAGAAGGGAGGAACAGCGAGGATCACAGGTGTGAGCTGGTTTTAAGTTGGCTTACGAGCTCAGACATGGTCACACTTTTTTTACACATATACACGCATCTGAGCTTGTCTCATGACCCGCTCTATTATAAACGTGCGGGTGCATTTTTCGCGTAAAGCCATACGGCATGCTTATAGGACAATGGTATTCACTAGTGTCGTATTGCTGGCATTAGCATGAAAAGTCTTTTTTGTTTGCCTATGGACTGTCTTCTTTGAAAAAAGCAATCCCAAGACGTCACCGACTCCTTCCGATCCACTTGTATGCAAATGACCACAAGGCATTTTTTCATTACACTGATCCAACCTCGCTCTCTCACACGCATAAGAGTATTCTCACATGAACGTATACAAGCATAGGCATGTGACCATATTAAACATGTACAGTGGCGATAGCAACATGGGATCATTGTGATGATGCAGCGGCGGCTCTTGTCATTGAAAAGATGTTTTCATCTCTCTTTTCAAGATGAGCGTGGCATTCGAGCAATCCTATTTGTCAATCTGCTTGAGGCGCGCATCTATACCAAACTACCTCGTGGTGCAACGTTGCACGTAAGCCACCCAATCCAAAGTCGTTTTCTGGTTCTGCGGTGTATCACTTTAATCCTCGAACCGAAAAAAGAAAAACCTTCTCTTCTCTTTCGTTTACACCTCTTGTTCTTTTTCTTTATCCAATGACCCGTTTGCATCGAGTAGCAGCAGCTGGCATTGCTTGCTTGGCATTTGCGGGTATTCATGTCACCGCACAAAATCTCAAAGACGGTCAATGCGTGACCAACTTTGATGCCAATACCGACTATTTCCCCGAAAAGCTCAACACTCGTAAGTATAACAAAACCCCTGGACGCATTGTACAAACATACAAACATATGTGATTTGTTTAAATAGGCGAGGAGGATGAAGCCAAATACTTTGCCATTGAATACCACAACAACTACAAGGTCATTACTGATCACCGTAACGAGAAGCAGTACTACTTGGTACAATGTGGCACGACAGCACCATCGGTTCCCCAGGGTACAGCCGTATACAATGTTCCCTTGACCAGTGTTGCTGCTCTCGAAACAACCGTTGTCCCTTATCTTGAGGTAGGCACACAATGATGGCTCGTATCAAGCAAAGGCTGACATAGAGGTTTTTCAGGTCTTGGGTGTTGCCGAATCCATCCACCTTGTTGCCGATGCTTCAAGCGTTACATCAAGCTGCTTCCAAAAGTACCGACAAGAGTCATCCAACGTGACCGAAATGTCGACTACCAACGTTACCCTTGCCAACGAACAAGCCAATGCTGTGCAAATTCAATTTGGTACCAGCTACTACACCACCGATGAAACCGTAGCTACCGCCCAATCGTATGAACCTGATATCCTTGGTGTAAGTGAGCAGCATTTAATGGGAGATGATGGATCAACCTAATACGTTGCTATGTTTTAGCGTGCTGCATGGATCGGTTACTATGCAGCTTTCTTCAACCTTGAATCCTTGGCCAACGATATTATTGCCAACATCACCACCAACTACAACAACTTGAAGGAAGCATCGAGCCACTATAGCGATGATGAAAAGCCATTGGTTGCATGGACCATGTATGATGCTCCCAGCCAATACAATGGCAACAAGGCTAGCTGGAACGTGAGCACCGCTAGCTACAAGGCCCAATTGACCGAGGATGCTGGTAAGTAAAAGACGTCAAGGGCTCTCTCTCAGTATTGGGATTCCTTATTGATATGCATTGTTAGGTGCACGCATGCTCAACAGCAGCCAATTGCAATTTTTTGATAATGCCGAATTCTTGAAAGCCATCACCGATGTGGATGTGGTTATTGATGAGACGTACGTGGCTACTACCATGGATGATTTGTTGAAGGCCTATGGTATCAAGGATGATGGAACCTACAAGTTTGTGACCAACAAGGCTGTTTACCGTGAGGATGGTATCATGACTCCTTCTGGTGGTTATGATTGGTTCTCTGGTGCCGTTGTCTTTGGTGATGCTCTTTTGGCAGATGTTATCAATGCCGTCAACCCATCAGCACCCACGTCCGATTTCAAGCGCTATTGGTTGCGTAACGTGGCCTTGAATGAATCCGTCTATTATACTGATCCCAAGAACTGCACTTGGGATGAAACTGCTCCTAGACCCAACCCTGCTATTACTTATACTGGTGATGCATTCACCATGGAGGGTGCTGCTTCGAGCTCCTTTGTCGTCGGCGGCTGGTCCACCACGCTTGTTGCTCTCTTGACAACCGCATACGCTTTCCTTGCTTAATCTCTTATAATATAATCCCTTTTTTGTAATACAATTGCATCTATTCTTTCTTGTAATCCATAAGCTAGCGGCCTAGGTTGCTCGCTTTTCTCGTAAACTCGTGATTTATTTATGACTACGTATGGAGTAATGAGTTTACACGTTTACACAGCCACGTTAAGATCTCCTTTTCTCCTTCATCTATGTTTACATTGCGAGACTACCTCTATTGTAACATGAGCTGCATGCATAAAGTATCATACATTGACCCTTCCAGTCATGCAAAATCAATTGTTACACAAACACGACATTCTACATCTTTGGATCTATCAGGGTCGAGCTACTCGACAATGAGCAAAGACCTCTTTTCATATAGCATCACGCTTACAGCATAGGTAAAACATAAAGGTGCCTGTATCTCCAAACTTTACAATGAAACGTGGGGTTTTTATTAGAGCAATGTGCTCGTCGGGGTCAAAGGAATCTTGTGTTAAAGTATGAAGTTCATCGTGGGCAATCCCAGATTTCGCAATGTCGCTACCAGCCAAACTGGATCCGGGGGTCGACCTCTTCGACGACGACCAAAAAAATATTTTTTGGGCTAGTTGCGACATTGAACGTGAAACTTTCACACAAGGTGCTGTTGGCCAAGCCGAGCCCATTGCGCTAATAAAAACCCCACGTTTCATTGTAAAGTTTGGAGATACAGGCACCTTTATGTTTGTAAGTGTGATGCTATAAGAAGAGTGGTCTTTGTTCATTGTCAAGTAGGTGGACCCTGGCAGAGCAAAAGATGCAGAGGGTCGTGTTGTGTAACACAGCTACGTTTGCATGAATGAAAGGGTCAATGTATAATTACTTTATAGATCATCTAGGAACAGGCATGTATTGCTAGCTAACGGCCACTTTTATCCAGTCAACATTGTTGCGAGATCCACTGCATGGGAACGATGCCCTGCTCTAGACATTCATTTCCATGATTAAAGTAGGTTGATCCGAGCTGATTTGGCTGAGCTGTAGTCAAAGAGAGATTACATCACTCTGGACATAAAGCACGCTCGATGTAGCTCAACCGATGTAATCTTGTGTGAGCGTAACTCAACCAAATCAGCTCGGATCAACCTACTTTAATCATGGAAATGAATGTCTAGAGCAGGAGCATCGTCCACCTACGATAGAATGCACAAAAGTTGGGAATGCACAAAAGTGGCTATTAGCTGCCAATGTATGACATAAAAGTGAGGTCGGGGTCAAAGGAATCTTGTGTTAAAGTATGAAGTTCATCGTGGGCAATCCCAGATTTCGCAATGTCGCTACCAGCCAAACTGGATCCGGGGGTCGACCTCTTCGACGACGACCAAAAATATTTTTTGGGCTAGTTGCGACATTGAACGTGAAACTTTCACACAAGGTGCTGTTGGCCAAGCCGAGCCCATTGCGCTAATAAAAACCCCACGTTTCATTGTAAAGTTTGGAGATACAGGCACCTTTATGTTTGTAAGTGTGATGCTATAAGAAGAGTGGTCTTTGTTCATTGTCAAGTAGGTGGACCCTGGCAGAGCAAAAGATGCAGAGGGTCGTGTTGTGTAACACATGCGATTTGCATGAATGAAAGGGTCAATGTATGATACTTTATAGATCATCTAGGAACAGGCATGTATTGCTAGCTAACGGCCACTTTTATCCAGTCAACATTGTTGCGAGATCCACTGCATGGGAACGATGCCCTGCTCTGAACATTCATTTCCATGATTAAAGTAGGTTGATCCGAGCTGATTTGGCTGAGCTGTAGTCAAGAGAGATTACATCACTCTGGACATAAAGCACGCTCGATGTAGGCTCAACCGATGTAATCTTGTGTGAGCGTAACTCAACCAAATCAGCTCGGATCAACTTGCTAGTATGGAAAATGAATGTCTAAACTGGAGCATCGTCCACCTACGATAGAATGCACAAAAGTTGGGAATGCACAAAAGTGGCTATTAGCTGCCAATGTATGACATAAAAGTGAGGGTTGCGTACCTTTCATGCATTGTCCCTGAAGTCCTGACTTTTTAGCTGAGTTACCCAAAGAGGTCCTTCTGCATCTTTGGCTCTCCAGGGTCTAGCTACTTGACAATGAACAAAGACCACTTTTCATATAGCATCACGCTTACAAACATAAAGGTGGCTGTATCTCCGAACTTTACAATGAAGCGTGGGGTTTTTATTAGAGCAATGGGCTCAGCTTGGCCAACTGCACCTTGGGTGCCAGTTTCACGATCAAGCTTGCCAATCCCAGATTTCGCAATGTTGCTACCAGCCAAACTGGATCCAGGGGTCAACCTCTTCGACGACGACGGCCCAAAAATATTTTTTGGGCTGTTTGCGACATTGAACGTGAAACTTTCACACAAGGTGCTGTTGGCCAAGCCGAGCCCATTGCTCTAATAAAAACCCCACGTTTCATTGTAAAATCTTGAGATATGGGCGTCTTTATGTTGTGTGCGTGATGCTATATGATAAGGGATAGTTGTTCATTGTCAAGTAGTATGACTATAATACGGCCGAAGATGCAGAGGGGCGTGTTTGTGTAACTCAGCAGCTTTGCATGAATGGAAGGGGCAATGCATGATACTACACGCTGCTTAATACAGTTTATAGATTGGCAGCTGATAGCCTGTTCCTGGTATTTGCCATTGTTTCCCAACCCAATGCATGTGAACGATTGTGCTGCTCCAGCACATCATGCCCATCCTTCAACTTTCTTGATCCGAGAGGATTTGGTTGAGTTACGCTCAAACACAGAAGTATCATCCAATTTCACAAAAATTATTTCGCAATGTTAGTTGTCAACTGCCAGCTAGCAGCCCATTCCTCCCATTCACCTTTGTTGTCCAATTCAATGCATACGAACGATTGTCTTGCTCCAGCCCATCATGCCCATTATTCAACTTTCTTGATCCAAGAGGATTTGACTGAAAAACGCCCAAACAAAGAAGTATCATTCAACTTGAGAACAATCTGATTAATTCCCAGTTCTTCCACTCCCACCTTCTTGCCTCTTTCTCTCAATCTCAACTGTTGGCCCATTCATGCACGATTGCCACCTGCGAACGATTGTCCTGCTTCAACCCATCATGTCAATCCTACAATTGCCTTGATCCGATTGTCTTTGACTGAATGGCAAGTCCATGGCGTGTACACAGCCTTCTTGTCGCTCATCTAGAACACACGAGTCTCTTGATACAACACACACTCTTTCACGCTCCTCAATCGCGACCATTCGTAATAGCATTCATTCCAGCAGTTGCTATTAGCAAGGGCCTTTACTCCATTGTCTCAAACAGCTTTCTTTACTTGCAGCAACTTGCCTTACAGCCTTTGTCACGTGGATAGCAGATAGCTATTGTATAGAAGCAGCTTTATTTACGCGTAGCAACTTGCTTCAATATATACAACTTCTTGTGGATATGGATATGGATATGGATATTGGTTTGGTGTATGGGATGGAGGGAGTTGAGTATATACAACGCGTGGAAAAGAGTGGATCCATTGTCAACTTGTGCATTATACTTGCTGCTCTGATCCTGAACGATTGGTGCATCCAATTATCGTACTTGACGCTATTCATGGTAGCTACTATCATCACCCTTTACGCAACCTGCCAACCATGTACATCCATCATCATTCAACACCAACAAGCCGTTCATACAATTCGTCAACGCGTATCAAGTCCCGCCTCACAACCATCACTTCATCTTTGCACAATTCACGCCCAAAGGAGAGGAACAATCTTGTGTCCGTTCTATCTCTTGTGAATGATGTTGGATCAAAGGATTGCTTTAGCGAATATGGGATTGCATTGGCCAAGCATGTCTATGATCCTAGATGATCTTCATGAGTTGGACTTTATCGAGTGTGGAGAGTTGAAGCATTGTGTTATAGAAAGGTTTATGCAGGATTGTAAAGGTGTACGCGCTTATGAATGCTGTGATAATGGAACAAAGAGAGGAAGGGAAAGGGTCTGATTGAGGGAGGAAAAAGTGTTGATGGAGGATGTGAGATGTGCTGTGCGGAGCCGATTTGCCACAAATACGATAGGATGTCCCTGGATGGGTGCACTTTCTTTTCTACACATACACACACACACACATACACACACACACATACCCACCATGGTCAAGTCGACTATTATTGCCCGTGTATCCGATGGCCTTCCATTAGCTGCCAGCATGGACGATGAACAGGTGAGAGAAACACGGACCTCAATGCAAAGTCATCAGCCTTACATGCGCACTCTTGCAGGTAGAAACCGAGTTGGCCGAATACAAAGCCCAAGCCAAGACTATCTTCAAACGTCTCAATGCTCATTCCGAACCGAGATGTTCGATCGAATCGGGTGCCTACGTGTTTCAGTACGAAGGAAAAACAAAAGGATTCGATACGGCTATGATACTCACCTCAACGCGCGCTCTTCCTTGATCTATTCTAGCTATATCATTGAAGGCAACGCTTGTTATCTCTGCATCTGTGACAAGTCTTATCCTCGCAAGTTGGCATTCAGCTATCTGGAAGAATTGGTTAAGGAATTCAATATGAGCTATGGCAGTGAAGTTGACAAGCCAGGTTTGCGACCTTATGCATTTGTCAAGTTTGGTATGTTGTGCCTTGTTGCGTGGAAGGATACGGCTTTGCAAAGGATGGGAACTAAGCATGTCGCGTTGTTGTAGATACTTTCATGCAAAAGACAAAGCGCATCTATCAAGATACCAGAACACAAAACAACCTTACAAAGTTGAATGAGGACTTGCAGGATGTGACACGTATCATGACCAAGAACATGGAGGATTTGTTATGGCGTGGTGACAGCTTAGACCGTAAGTGATGGGTTCAGGAGATGCAGTGGGAAGGTGATGTTGCATTTTATATATCGATAAATGGTTGATGGATGTATGTGATGGAACGGAATAGGGATGAGTCAATATTCTGGTGAGCTCAAGGATAGTGCAAAAATGTTCAAAGACAAAGCACGCCATTTGAATCTGCAAGCATTGGTAAGTGGCCTATTGTTGCGTGATAAAAGGAAGATAGCTTATTGGGTGTCTTGTAGTATCGAAAATATGGTCCACCTGCTATCATTGTCTCTGTGATCCTAGGTGTGTTGATGCTTAGGTATTACGTCTTTTAGATACGGGATGAAATAAAGACCTATATTATGCTAGATCACATCATGTTGCAAATAGACGTTAATGTCGCTTATACTTGCAGGATAATGAGAGCCATGATTAGTTTTGGTGTCGATGATTAACTTTGTCTCAAAGAGATGGGTCGCGTGAATGCTTTTTTTGGGGTAGGAGGGAAACCTGTGAGACAGACTTGTACATACACCACCATAGTCAAAGTTGATATGTTTGTTTATTGCACTTTGGTTGTATCGGGGTTGTACTACATGTTTGGATGATTGTACCAGCTTGTGATTAAAGACACTACGACAACAATATGCTGGTCTCATATAAAGAGGCATTATCGTCAGGATGGGGTATCGTAGATATTAGCACGGCATGAACGACTGTTATGGTAAAAGTGGGGGGCTAATGGGGAAGGGATCAGAAACAATGAAAATGAGCAGCTGAAACTGGCGATTGTCGGTGACAATAGAAAGAACCATTCATGCGGCTCAATTTACCCCCGCATACACACCACCATCTTTTTTTCCCAAGCAAGGCAATCCTTTTGCACAGTGTCACCTGCAAATCGAAGCTCGGCTCAACACTCTTACATACAACAAAAAGAACAAGAACGAAAGCCTTTCTTCATGCACAGACGCTTCTCGAGACGACATTCCAAGACCAATTCCACCAGTGCAACTCAAGGTGTGAATGTCGATGGTGACATTGCCCAATGTTCAAGACGACAATCATGGTCTGGTGTCTTCACGCAATGGCGAGATAAGACGGCTCGACATACGCGTAAAGTGTTGCCCAACGTGTCTTCACCCACTTCGCCCCAAACAAGCCTTACTTCTATGGCGACTACTTTACCCACATCCAACAGCAGTAACTTGTCTATCACACCGGTTCCCACATCAGAGCATGATACCTATATGATGCAGCATCAGCGACAACACGATTCGGGTGGACGACATCATCATGTCAAGGTATTGTAATTGTATGTCGTACAACGTCAAAGCCTATATCACTTACACATGTATCCATGCAACAACCAAGCCGCTGGTTGCTCTGACAATCAATTTGCGTGACACATACTCCCGGCGGAATTCGGCATTCCGATACGATCCAGCATTGAATCCGAAACGAGTGCTCACCAAGCCGAGTGTGGGATGCAAGAACAACAACTATGATAATGAAAACAGCGACTATATCATTTATGTCAATGATGTTCTCTCCGATGTGAATGGTAAAGGGCAAAGGTAAGATGGTCTTGATGGAATGGTATTATCATCCAATGGAGATTGATCACAACTCGATTACTACATCAGATACATTGTCAAAGAGATGCTTGGATCAGGGACCTTTGGTCAAGTAGTCAAATGCAGGGTCATAGAAACGGGTGAACTTGTCAGCGTCAAGATCATTAAGAACAAGCCAGCCTACCTGAAACAAAGCCTCATCGAGGTTGATATCCTCAAACATGTAAGTTAAACAAGGTGGATGATGATGGCATTCAACTTAGATTGCTCTACTAGTTGAACAATCGATGGGATCGCAATGATGAGCATCACATTCTAAGGCTTCAGGATACATTTACGCACAAGAATCATCTATGCTTGGTGTTTGAGCTGCTGTCAGTGAGCCTCTACGACCTGATCAAGCAAAACAAATTCCGTGGCCTGTCGACGCATCTGATTCGACTCTTTGCAGGGCAAATCCTTGACGTGCTTGAGATTTTACGCCTCGCCGATGTCATTCATTGCGACTTGAAACCCGAGAATATCTTGCTGGAAACGTAAGTGGCAATAAAAAAAGGGAGGTGAATGGCTAAGTATTGACGTTTTTTATCACCATAGGCTAGAGGCTCCTGATATCAAGGTGATCGACTTTGGGTCAGCATGTCATCGATCGCAACGCATGTATACATACATTCAATCTCGGTTCTACCGGTCTCCTGAAGTTCTCATTGGCATGAAGTACTCCACCGAAATAGACATGTGGTCATTTGGATGTATTGGCAAGTATGCCCTGTTGGGGGACTTTTTCATTGGCAATGCTAACGTCTTTATTGTAGTTGCCGAGCTTTTCCTCGGGTTGCCCATCTTCCCTGGTAGCTCAGAGTACAACCAATTATCACGGATCATTGACACACTTGGGTAAGCATTTATAGAAAAAGAGTTACCAATGGCGACTAATGTTGACAATGTGTGTAACATGTACATGTATAGCATGCCACCTGATCGCATGATTGAACATGGGCGACATTCCGATCGTTTCTTTGACCACGTAACGGATGAAGATATGAATCCCTGCTATCGACTCAAGAGTATGAAGAAATACATGATGGATCAGCACAAAAAGGAGAAGCCCAACAAGAAATACTTTGCGACCACGGATCTTTCAGAGTTGATTTTATCATATCCGATGCCAAGGAAGCACATGACGCAACCTGAAAAGGACGAAGGTAAAGTGAGCATGCGATGAATTATACAATCCCATCACTAACCTATGTATTTTTTTAGAAATGCGATTAAGGTTGCTATTGGTAGATTTTCTTCAAAAGATACTGCGAATCGATCCATCAGAACGATTGACACCTGTGGAAGCCAAATATCACCCATTCATCACTGGTGAAGACGACAATGGTGATCCGTCAACATCATCTTCAGTGGAGTCTGCTTTTAGTGAGCACCTATTGCAACGTACAATGACGGATGCTTCAAAGAATACTACAAGTACTCCTTCGGATAAGGATATTGCGAATTGTTGCATATGCAGTGTGGGAAGTGCAATGATTGATCAGCAGCAACCACCACCACTTCAAGACGCACAAGCCAGCAAGGGCAACGGGTTTAGAACGACTCCGCATAAAAAGAAAGACTCTATTACTACGCCTCCTCTCTCACCAGATGGTTTCGAAAACCAAGATATGGTTGTATCAGGGTTATCCACAGCGACGAATATCACTCAGAGCAATAGCGACAGCATACTGCAACCCATGATCCCGATTGTACCATCCAAAATCCCTAATGATCGATCGAAATGCCAATTACGGCGGCGACAACAAACGACGCAACTCTAACTTATTGCCCCACATTCCCTCCTTACTACCATAATGTTGCTTCTTGTAATAAATGCTTTTAATAGATAGTCTCTAATGCAAAGTCTCTAAAGTCTCCAAAATGCGAGGTCATGATGAGGATGGTAATGATGATGAGGATGATGATGGTACTGAAGGAAGCCATAATTTCCAACCATGTACAGTGGATCGTACTTCAACATCTCCGGGATCTTCTTCAAACATGACATTCATCTTTTCTTGGATGAAATGGTCTGCTTCGAATCCGTAGCCAACGGTTTCACGATCATCCGGATCGACATTGGGTGTGTAAGGACGTTGAGCAATCGAAAAGAATTCAACATCCCGATGGGCAAGATGAGGTCGATGATGCGTATAGAAAACATAGACACGGCCAGTATCGGGTGTAAGTAATTCATGGCAAGTGCGTAACATGGCATGATGTTGTGAATGATTAAAGACGAGATCACTGAGGATAATGACGTCGTACGTGGATCGACCTTCCGGTAGTTGTTCTTTCAATGCGTTGGTTGCTGTGCCCCATACATAGCCTTGTACTGCCACGTTTTGGTTGCCTGGTAGATTGGTATCCACGTTGTATTGAATGTTGTCAATCAATTCCTTGTCCGGATAATCGGTGATCACCACTTTGGATGCTCCATTGGCTGCAGCCACTAAACTTGGTAATGCACCACCAGCACCCAACTCGAGAATCGTCTTGTCACGGCATAGCTCCTTGTTGTCATCGAAAAAGCGTGCAAACACCTTGGATGCGTTCCATAAATGATGGGCCCAAAGAGGATGTGATCCAACAAGTCGAATATTCAAGGTCTTGGGTTGATTATCTATCATCATCCATCATCTTCTTAGTACCCTCTTCCTTCTTTATCCTCGTATCACTCACACTACTCACGTTCATCGCCACGGGTATAGATCTCGGTCGTCGGCTCGGGAATCGAGACCTCTTCTTCTTCAGCCTACAGGATCTCGTTAGCAATGGCCAAGTCCTTGACGCCATGAGCCACCCTACTTTACCCCAAAGAGATCGCCTGCAAATCCTTCGTCGTCGCTCATGGTGTGTGTGTGTAAGTGAAAGAAAATACAACAAAAAGACCACTCCGCTTCGCTTCGCTTTGTATAAGCTGGTGCTCTTTTGGTGTGTGTGACCTTTGAAACCATCATCATTACCATCGCCATCCATCATTACCCATCATTACGCACATGCCTACCTTGAAGATCACTTGGGTCACGTTGGCATGGTTACTACAGAGTAGTATCTTTTCATTACGTCAACCTAATAAAGATAAAACTACATCAGTACCACTGGTCTAGCAACATTATCATTATTAGACCACATCATCATACCGTCTCATGTTGTTTAATCCCACAACCAGCATCGAGTGCACTCTATTCCCAGTATCCATGACAACAATTGGTTGCTGTGATCATAATGGTGAGTGACGATAACGATGATATCGGCAAAGATGTTGTGCTGCAGCGATGGATGATCCGCTTCTTTGTTCTTCTCCTTCTCTTTTCCGCAATGACAGCAACACAAACGATTGGCATGGTGTTCAGTACCAAGAAGCTCAAGCAATCGCGTCTAGTTGACATTTCAAAGCATGCAAGGTAGAGTGTAGTGGAAGGTGCTGTATAAGGATCTTGACGTTAAATGGAGGAGCACCACCATTAGATCCTCTGGTTTGAACTTTGTCGACCTCGATCTGTCAAGGCCCATTGAGGACCAAATGCCGTTGGATATGGTTGTACATAAAGTGAGCGATATTGTTGCCAGAGCCAAAGCAGGAGATAAGAATGCCCAGGCCGAATATGAACGATTCCAAGTAAGTGTGTGTGTGTATGTATGTGTCCTATCCATGCAATACACTGACAATGAGACCTCAATAGACATTTTGTTCAAGTCATCCAAACGTACGCATTGTGGATCCATTGGATAAAGTCGCCAAATTACTCGATAGAAAGAGCACAATGAATGTGTGTTCACCTGATCATGGCAAGTCATCATTGGTCATTTGTGGTGGGGGTGGATCCCATTATTAACCTTTCCTCTTGCAGCATTATTCCGTATACCAACTACCTTGTATGCAGCCAATGTGCATGAGTTACACACGCTTGATTTGACATTCCCGGTAAGTTGTTTATATACAATCCTAATCCAAGCTAACAATACCATGTAGATCTTTTGTAAACCACAATCAGCGTGTGCAGTATCAGGATCCCATCATATGGTGCTCGTCCCCTCTTCGTTGGAATTGGCACAGTTGCAGCAGCATTTTACTCCTAATGATCCTGTCATATTACAAGAATTCATTCCACATGATGGTGTACTTGTCAAGGTCTATTTCGCTTATCCCGATCACGTCTTCATCTTTTTTCGACCTTCTTTCAAGAACATCGATCAAGGTAGGAGGATTGTCTCGGCTGAAGAATACTTTCATCTTACTTATCATCACGTCAATCTTAGGATTCTCCAAAGCCCTCTTTTTTGACAGCCAAAAGCTTCCCAAGGCATTTGATCCCGAGTCATCTGAACAACGACATATAGTGACGGATCCTGCTGCTCGAGATGCTGTTGAGGCCAAGGTGGATCCTACACGTATCCAACGTATTGCAGCTCATTTACAACGACAGCTGGTGAGTGATCAGGGACACATGTAACTATACGAGCTAACATGGGGTTTTTTTGCAGCGTCTCACATTCTTTGGGTTTGATGTGTTACTGGAATCCACAACAGGAGAATATCATGTGATTGATGTGAATTACTTTCCCAGTAAGTTGAAACGTGGTTCACATGGATCTACCTTTTACTAACAATAGCACTCACACAAAGGCTTCAAAGAAGTGGACGACTTTCCAGATATATTTATAGCCACCTTAAAGCAGCTACTAGAAGAACCACTTTCACCCAATAATCAACCCCAATAATACCCACCCCTCCCCTGTAGTAGTAGTATCACTCTATTAATGTCTATGTTATCGACACGAAGCCGTTGCTTGCAAATATAAGACTGATCCATGTGAACCTTTCTTTCCTGTAATTGAAATTCGGGAGTATGTATACGTACATGATATATTAACAACAACGGCAATATTACATGGGAGAAGAGAGTACACCCAGGATGATGGGACTAACCTTCTTCATTCACGTGGGGTACAGGGAATTGATTGAAAGAAGAATTGGCTTGTGCATTATGACTTGCTGTTGCCAAGACCATATACCCACCGGGAATGATTGATTTGGATACTTTTCTTTGCCAAATGATGACTCCTGTTCTTGCTTGAAGGCAGTATACGTACTTGCCACAGCCGATATACACCCGACCCGTGGGTGGATCCATAAGTGCATTTGGAAATTCTTCTCCACCACCAGGACAATCGAATCGCTGTTTTTGTGACATGCATAACTTAAGCAAATGAGTCAAACGGATATCATGGATGATCCACTTACCCAAATCGTCGATCCATTATGAAGGTTGATACCCAAGCATTTCCCATTGGTGCATGCAACGACAACCGAAGACTGCGTCACTTCGTCATATCCTGGTGGTTGTTCATCTTGCATTGATGCATCATCATAGCTGTTACTACGCGAGACACCTTCTGAAGCCGTTGTATGGTGTTTGTTGGGCATCACAGTCAATCCAACAGGTTCATGACCACATCCCTACGTGTGCCATAATATCAGTTGTACGTGAATTAAAAGGATCCGTAATTACTACATACATCCATCTTATTCATCCACACGGTGTGTCCTCGTGTCATGTCAAGACAAGCTGTTTTGCCACCACCCGCCACCAACACTTGACGGGATTCAGGGACCACAAAAATTGAAAGGATGCCTGACATGGCTGTGCCTGTGGGCGATTCGACTTTCCACAGCGGGGTACCATCACGTTTAGAAAGGGCATAAACATTTCCACGTGTGGCACAAATGAGAATTTCTTGAGGTGACAAGATTGATCCGAAAAGGTTGCTGCTGCTGCCGCTGCCGCCGCTGCTGTCGCTACGAGCAATACTGCCACCACACTTTTCCTTGAGCATTTTTGTTATTGTGTTGTATGAAAGGAAGAAGAAAACAAGGAAGCACAAGCAATTAAATGCTGGTGGGCTGTGCGTGATAGGGTCACGCACAGCCTGTTTTTCCTTTCTTTTGGTAACCTTTACTGCGACAACTTCGCCACAACAAACGTAGGAGGGATCTGTATCCTTAATACTGGATCCAAATCATGCAAAATGATTTATAATAATCGCACCCTTTCCACTTGCTTAGCCCTGTTGCATCATAACGCAAACGTGGGACCAATTGCGTAAACACCCTTATCCTACATACATGTATAATACTGTGTACCTATTTTTGACACCACTACTAGTACTGACATTTGATCATCTCCTCATTTCCCCGGACGGACCAAAAGTTTGAAATGTATCAACCAGTGTGACCCATACGTTTGTATTTATAAATAATATAGGGTAAATGTTGTACGAAAGCAAAACGATTCTATTGAGGATCACGTGGATCGATGTAGTTCCAGAGCCCACAATCTGTGCAATCTTCATCTTCATCAACACAATCTGGTAATGGGAACTCGTCATCTTGTTTCAGGATATTTTCAATGACATCGGCCACCCTGTGCGATCGAATATCAACGCGCCATCCCTTTTCGCTTACAGTGTCCCAGACACACATCTAAACCCAAGATCAAAAATGTCAATACCTTCCCTTATTATCCTTTCTTTTGCTTCACCACGTTTACCTTTCCAGTGTGGCATCTTGTTTCCATTGCATAGCCCCCATACCAACAACTACTAGAAGGACCCTGCATAATACAAATTAGCTTGATGGATGATGAAAGAAAACAAGGCTATTCGTTGTCCTACCTTACATGCGCCCACAAAGATAGGGTCGGCTGTGTGACCAAAATGCCAAAGCGGTAATTCAACTCCCGGTGCATGTGGCAAATGCAGCCTGCGTGCCGCCAATTGTTCACCCGGTATCTCGTATGTGACGGTAGGCACCAGGAATGTTTGTCCCACGAGACTTGCCAAGGCTCCACCAAGCGAATGACCTGTCACCCATATGGTCGCATTCGGATGTCGATCCGCCACATCTTTGTAGATTTCCTAAGGATAATAATGAGTGAGTATCTACATGTACGTGCTCTATTGCCATCCAATTACCAATGCATGATCATAATAAAATGTCCTGTTTTTGATATGGGATTCAAGACACTGATTCTCGCAAATGTACTCGTTGTTTTGATAGCAATCACAAACCGGGGACCAAGCTCGACTGATACGGGCACAGCAGCATGAAAAGAGTAGGTTATCCTATACATACATCGATGTAACAAGTCAATGGGTTGAATAACAATCGTCATCATCATCCTGCACACTTGCATTAATCTTGTCCTTGTCGGTAGTTGAACCGCCCCCTCCAAGTAAGCCGGCACTTGTTCCTTTGATGCTGACGATCAAAATGGATTCATCCTCATTGCTGAACACGTGGCCACGAATGCCATCTGATTCCCACCCAAATGATTCGCTCTATGTCACACACTATCATCAGCGTTGGGGTAAATTTCACCTAATGAATACAACAACATACCACGTTCCATGGCGTCCCCAAATCATACCATTCAGTGCTGTTATCAGCTGGGCTGTAAGCATTGTTCGTCATCATGGCCAAAGCGAGAATTGTAGGTCGATGCTTGGTATCCGGTAGCAATCCATCATGGTCTTCTTTGAATTCAACATGCACGGGTGAACTTGTATGGAGCCAAGATCGTTGATGTCGATACATTGAAAACACGTCTCCCAGGGATACGGGTCGATAGGTAGTGCCTGACAACGATTGAAGATCGTATCGTTGTTGTTGTTGGGATGCCTCTTGCGTGCTGAAAGTATCTTTGGATATAGAATGTCTGCGAAAGAGGCCGGGAATAGGACCTGAAGAAGATGCATGATGGTACACAGACTGCAAAGTAAATGAATGCTGCTGCTGTTGTTGTTGCATATCAGCTGTAGGTGGTTGTGTATCGATTTGATCCACGATAACGACTGTAGGTGGTATTGACTGTGGCGTTAACTGAAACGGAAGCTGTTGTCTCCATATTGCCCAGCACAATGGAGTGAGTGTCAGGTGCATGAGAAGCAATGCCAAGAATCGGTACATGTTAAGGGAACAAGATGCATAACGGCGACGACGGTCGGTCTTTTTGATCTCTTGCGGACTTGCATCACACACACACACCCCACTTGTTTTTCCTTGTCCAGCAGCGCCCCCCGATCGATCGATCAGTCGCAACACAAAGACACCATGAAACCCAAAGGAGGCAATCGTAAACAACCAGCTGGTCCTCATGGATTCGTTCGGAAGACACGCAAGAACAACAAGGAGGGTTTATCGAGCATCAAGAAACGTATACGCGATTTGGGCCGAACGCTGAAAAAGGTACCATGCCATAACAGATCAAGGCGATCGGATCTAATGAGCATCGACTTTAGGGGACACCCACAGCTGCAATGAGAGTTGAAGTGGAAAGGAAGCTCAAAGCACTCGAGTACGAATATGGCGAGAAGTACATTGATAAGCATGAACACGAGTTGTCCTCCAAATATCGATCTGTCAAACACTTTGGTAAATGTTTGGGTTATACAAGGATGAGATAGGAGAACTTTCTCTAATGTGACATACATTCATATATAGAATTGAAGAAGGCAGAACGCAAAGTGAGAAGAGCACAAAAGGCATTGGATGCTGCCGAAACGGATGAAGAAAAGAAGAAGCATGAACAAGAGCTTGAAGAGAGCAAGATTGATCAATTGTATATAGAGGTAAATCCTCATTGATGGCTCTTTTTTTACCATTCACTCATCCTTGTATTTTGTATAGTATTACCCCAAGACCATGGCATACATTTCATTATACGCAGAGGAGAAGGAACAAAAGAACAAGGAAAGGAACACAAAGACACGACAAGAGCTCAAGGATAAAATCAAAAAGATCCGCGACACACATGGCGACTTTGATGAGATCTCTCGAGAATATCGGAAGAAACTTCGCAACGAGTTGCTGGCACAAGGCAAGATTTTCGAGACGACTGGCGCTGAGAACGAGATGGAAGCAACAGAATCAACCAGCAAAAAGGACACGGCTGCTGCAAATGATGATACTATGGAGGATGACTTTTTCGAATAAAGCATTATTACCTTTACATAGGCTTTCGTTATCTTTTCTCATTTCGTGCTCATTGTTTAAGGCTTGAATTAGTGCACTCATTAAAGAGATAACATGATCACATTTGTTTCAAAGACGAATAAAGGGCACGTTTATAATACATATCGTTCAATGATCATCATATAAATAGTAAATCTACAAGCGTGCATCGGTAGGGAACTTCTTCATGGCCTGGCGCACACCAAGGTCAGCCATGATTTCTTCAGAGCCGCCCAAAATGGCAGTGAACTTGTATGTACGTTGAAGTGCCTCAATGTTGCGACCCATACCAGTCTGAGTAATAGCACGGCCACCAAAGATCTGGCAAGCATCATCACTGACATCATGTAACATACGGGTAACCTAGATCAAAACCAGTCAATGTCAGATTTCGTGTATCAACAAATACAACAAAGAATACGTACCTGGTACTTGCACAATGCAATTGGGCCTGCAAGCTTATCGGCTTGTTCCTTGTAATCCATGTGGCACATTTGGTAGGTGATGTTATCGGTCCAGCTTTGAACGCTTTCAACAGCAGCAATCTAGCCCATTTGTTTAGCCCAACCACTCACTCTCGCCATATGTGTGTATCTTTTGCTTCTCTTACCATCTTTGCAAGCTTGTTACGGATGACGGGTTGATCAACAAGGCGCTTACCAAAGACCTAAACAAGGATGTTAGCTTCAACTTGCTACTAGCAGAGCCTCACAATCTTACCTTGCGTTGCATAGCCCACTTGAAGCATTCTTCGACAGCCAAACGACCAGCCATACATGCTCCCACGATCATGGACCAACTATAGAAAAAGTTGAGTCATTGGCGATCTTTATATCCATAAACAACACAACACACTTACCGCTCATGGTTGAAATTGGACCTATATTCAAAAAAAGAAATGATCAATAGGCTGAGCATTTCGAATGACCAATATCAATGTTACTTACAAGACATAGTACATACCACGGCCTTCCTTGCCAAGCATGTTTTCAACAGGGACCTTGACATTATCAAAAGTGACATAAGCGGTACCAGCAGTGGATGCGTATGAAGTCTTGATAGGCTTGGTCTCGAGACCCTCGCTGCGTTCAACCAATAACATGGAGATGCCCTTGTCAGTGCGCACTGCAACCGAGAAGAAATCGGCAAAATGACCTATACAATTGGATGTGAGTGATAAAGTCAACAGCGAGCAACTTTATGTATACATACCTGTAGTGATCCACTTTTTCACACCATTGACGATAAAGAATTTGCCACAAGGAGTACGTTTGGCAGTAGTACGAATGCTGGCAACGTCACTTCCCGCATAAGGCTCAGTGATTGCCAATGCCATACGCTTCTTGCCAGCCAAAACAGGAGGGATGACCTTAGCCTTGAGAGCATCGGAAGCAAAGTTGATGATGGTGGGAACTGAGATGGTCATACCACCCGTCAAGCCAGTAACAGTACCCTTGGCACCCATACGAGCCATTTCTTCGTGAACAATCGTCTACGTAGTAGTAGTGGCAGATTAATATCGTTTATCATGACACCTCTTGCTCCTCATCAATTATGTGTATGTACCTCATGGAAGTAATCATATTCCTCAGGAGAAATGCCACCAGGGAGCTTGACATTAAAGTCACGTAACCATTTGCCAGGACCAATGTTGGCTGCCAACAAGCCCGTTTCACCAAGCTTTTGTTGGAATTCATCAGGGATACGGCCACCAGCGTTTTCAAGTTCTTGTGCTTCAGGGATCAATTCATCCACAATCTTGCGTACAGCTGAACGGAACTTGATATGACCTTCACTAATATAGCAACCATCATCATACATCAATAACCCATCATTCATGCGTGATGTGAACAACAACAAGATACCACTTACGTGTAATAGGGCGACCGAAAACCCATCCAGGCACTTGGTTCACCATAAGGCACCTTGGTCAAACTACCAGCTTCACGGAACTCGATTTGAGGGGTCTCGCCAGCGATAGTACCAATCTTGTAACGGTTGTACTTGAGGAGCACCTCTTGACGATGAAGACCATAGAAAGCATCGGTGGCATCCTTGCCGGCAAATTCGAGAATGGGGAATGCACCACCAGGATGCATGTCAATAAAGACACTCATGTCATAAACAGAGCCGTCAATGATGATCCAGAGGTCGTTCTCAGCTGCATGACGACTGACTTCTTCACGAGTAAAGGTTTTGAGTGGGGCCATTGTGTAAGAGTGGGGAGGTGGGTTGGAGAGAAAGATGCGAAAACAAATATGCAGGCGTCAAGAAGACGTATATAATTTGGTTACTAAGGCTTTTTCATGCGTGTCGCCCCGTGAGAAATGACATTACACACAGTTGGAAAACCCAGAATTGGCTCTCCTGATGTAACCATGTTTTCCCCCCACACTCTCCTGGAATTGTGTCGGCTGATCTCGCATACACATACCATTATGATTGGCTCATCATTGATGTACAAGACCGTATTACTGTGCGAGCGAGTTTTGAGTGTACCTTGTTGCCATGGGAATTATCCCTAGTGTTATGGGAGATTGCAAGATTGAATAAAATGCGATTACATGATGAACTATCACCTTTACCTGTTTTGGGGGTTAAATTTTTCCCGCTGACTACTGCTGATTAAAGCATCGTTGGGGCAAGCCTTCCTTGTTGCATGATGGCCTCTTTGAAAATCAAGAGCAGGCGTTCTTTTAGTGTTGTGTCCATCATAGCCCTATGTTCTCCATCACCATGATCAGCCTTTCGAAGGTCATAATACAAAGAGAGACATGGATGCTGTGTCGTTGAATGCAAGTTATTGAAATCTCTCAAGGTAGCCTTCCTTTCACATATGAGATTCACTTGCTGGGAGTTACACCACCCCATAGAGCAATGTGGATGGTGTTGTTGACTCGACAAATACAACAGCTTCATCCATGATAATAATGATGCAATTAAAGTGTTGGCTGCTTCCATATTGCCTGCTGTAATGGTATCCTTTCTTATCGAGCTATGGGATCATCCTGTTGGTGTATCGCATGATCATGCTGCACGTGATGTTTACTTTTACGTATGTACGCACACGCCTTCGATTTTGGAACGTAGCAAGTGCCCTAAAATGGGGAAGTCAACAACTAGAGTGGATCAGCGACTTCTTTATTTATGGACTTTTGGTACTATGTAAATGAACAAGCGTTGTACATATATTCAAGGGATAGCTACGAATGCATGACAGGGCACTTTGGAGCAAACTTTTCAGGGCCAAGCTCAGGGATCACATACCCATCTGGATAAACTGTACCATAAATGCAAAAGGTAGGCATGTACTTTCCCGTCTTATCATCTGCTTTCCATGGGGTACGTGTCCAAAACTTGCGTCGTGGCAGCATCAAATGCCGTATGAAAAAGGCTCGCAACCGTACAACGGTGAAAAACAGCTTTCCAATGATCCAACTAGGTTCCTCAATACCAAATGCGTGACGATCCAACTCTTCAAGCAATACAGGGACTGTGGCACGAATGAGAGGTTTCATAAATCCAGGTACACGGCTGTATAGCAGATCCAAAGTAGGCGTGGCCACCTTCCAGTTGCAAGGTGAATAGCGTACAGCTTTTTGTTCGTATTGCTAAGGAGACGCTGAATCAATAACACGACAAAGGAACGTAATGATGGCCCTTTTTCTTTACTTTTTTGCAATCCATGAGTCCTTGGAGCGTATCCGGGATGTCCTTGATATTCATTTTCAAACCAATATCATACCAAACCTTGAAAAAAGCCTATGCAAGCATCTTTGCATCAGCAAAAGAATGACACCAATAGGACTATTTTTTCTTACGTTGATCTCTCGAATATCCAGCTCTCGCCATTCGAATGCATTGATCCACCGAATGGGCTCACCCACAAAGAGTGCCAAGGTAAACAAGTAATCATCATTGAGGATTGGGTATTTGCCATGGAGTTCATTGAGACGATGAATGGATGTCTCAGCACGTTGATGTTGCTCAACTTCATCACGGCTATCCACAGGTCGGTGATCCATTAGCTCGTTTTGGATACGAGGATACACATCAATGATCTCTGAAAGAATCAATTCAGTGTCCTCAGCACGACGTAATGGGGCCTTTTCAAATTCCCGTGTGCCTATCAGGATTTTGCTGACCGTAGGCACTGTAAACGTTTTAAAGAGTGCAAATTCGATCGATTCTCGGGATATCACTATACCATCCCCTGTTAGCTTTCATCATGAAAAGTACCAAAATCCACAATACATGGGAACTCTTTGCGAAAGGTATGGCAGTAAATTTCTTGAGCGACCTTGCCATCTTTAAGCACAACGTCTGGATCAGGGTATTTTCTTCGTATCTCATTGATACATTGGAAGCGATAATATCGAACCACGGCAACGTAGCATGCAAGAGCACTAAACAAGAGGAAGAACATTATAGGGTATCACGACAAAAAGACCCATTTGCGTAGGCATGGTATATAAACGTTGTAACAATAACCCGGTTTCCGAGAACAAGGAGAGGCGGGGTACTATCATGGTGTGAGGATGGGAAAGCAAAAGGAGGCACTAGAGCAACAAAAGCCAAGTTTTTCAACTAACAAACCTGTCATGTTCCTGGTACATGCACAAAACATGTAGCATTGCTGCATGACTTTGAAAAGTTGTATAGAGCCTATTCCCGATTTGCAATCATGGGATGGATGGTGCGTTGTCACCCCCCCCTCCTCCTATACGTTGATCGATGTATGCGTTATGTAGTAGAGGGCTACAGTGGTTGTTTACCAATAATCGATTACAGAATCAACCAGTCATTTTTTAACCTTTAGGGGTCGAATTGCCACTACTAGCTGGACACGGGGATACGATGTCATGCACCATACACAATGACGCAATAAATGATCCATAGCAATGGGTGTACCGCATACGTATATAAATTACACCAAGATGCGATCAAGAAGCGCTTTCAAGTTCATTCATCAAAGCAACAAGGGTCGTGGTCATTTTGTTGTATGTGGTCAATGCTTTTCTTGTTACCCCTTCCCGCGGCAATTTAATCTTCCATTCCCCTCCCCCAACCACTCTTTTAGTAGAGGGCGCTCGTGGACGATTGTAATGAAAATGGACGTTTGATCACATGGATGGAAAAGAATGAATGATTGTAAGCAATGAATGGCTGCACAATTAATATCCGTGATGCGGCGATAACCTTAATTGCGTACTGTTGTGGACAACGAATATGTAATATCAGCATGAGATTGTGGTACCCGCTCTCTCGTGGCCGACAATTATGATTCAATTCCCGTGTTTCCAATTACACAAAAAAGTGCGGTGCTATCTCGCCATTTCTTTTATTCTACTGGTGCTTAAAGAAAGAGAGAGAGGGTGTTTGTTTTTGCAAACACATGGTAGGGCAAGCTGTAAGTGAACGATGATGCATTGTTCAGGGTCCATGGTTAACACAAGATACGCCACCACCTATGTACATTATGATCCTTGCCTGATTTGGGTAACCAACATGCCAATGACAACAACGCTTCAAGTGGCTCTTTATTTATGATCCCATTGTGCAAAAAAGAGATAACATGTGTGTAAGCGAAACTAAGGGGGGGTCGTATTATACTCAACTTGTAGATGGTTGAATGAGCAATATGGGCGTATTTGTTGTGTGAAAAGGACCGTTTTTGCAGTTGGTTCCACAAAAAGTGTTTGCTTTTTACAATAGTTACATCGGCGACAGGCGCACACACACACACACACACACACACATTGACATCACACGAGAATGGGTGGTGGTTGAATTGGGGGGGGGGGATTGTGAAGCATCATCAAAAGCAACAGCAGCAGGAGGAGGAGTCCAACCCGCTCTTTCAAATAGGGCTCCAGGGTGACCCCATCGTTGCAACTCTTTTTTTTTTCTCTTTCTCTCCGGGGATGCTTTTTCATGTTTCTGCCGTTGTTCGTCTTTTGTCTACCGTTTATCTACGTGGCATTCGCTTACAATCCTCATCGTAACAACAACACCGTATGGGACTATGTCAACGAATTTGGATCCAAGGTAAGTCCACTATCAGTAGTATCCTATGCGTGCTTGTTCTCAGCAAGGTTTTTCTTTCCAACTAGTCATTTGTCTCCCCATTGCAGGATGAATCCGAGTACGATGTGATTGAGACCACCCTGAACCAGCCCAATATCACGTTCTTTTTACCCAACCAAGCAGCCTTCGCCACTGCTTTGGGAAACGGCGTCTTAAACTTTACCAACATCAACACCACCATTTCTCAAATACAACGCCATATCATCACCCATCAAATCTACACCACGGATTCTCTCTTGCATGGTCATCAATACATTACTCCAAACGATTCATCTACGGCTCATTTACCTCTTGTTGTGGGTCCATCCTTGCATAACAATTCCATCCTTCAAGTCACTTCTGGTATCATTACTGCCAATGTCATTTCCAACAGCATCCAATGCAGCAATGGTAAGCAATCATTTTTCTCTCTCTCCAAAGATGGAAACTCTTCCTCTCTCGCACTCTTTCTTACACATACACGCACACGACGGCAAATAGGCATCATTCACATGATTGATCAATTCTTGCAACAACCCAAATCAACCATGGATACCATTGAAAGTTTGAGTCAATTGGAGACGCATGAGTTGCTGATGAAGTCATTGAATTTGACAACTGTGGTCTCAGGCCCCAACAAGACCATCTTTGCACCCATATCACAAGCTTGGGCCGATGCCAACTCCACCAGCATGCCTTATGGCACCCTTGTACACAACCTAAAATATCAAGTGGTGGATGGTGTCTATTTACAACAGTCCTTGTACGATCCCAGCAACCCCAATAGCTCTATCGTTTTGCCGACAAATCGACATGATGCATCCCTCACCTTTCAAATGTCAAATACCGGTGAAATGTTGGTCATTGGCAAATCCATCACTGATGTCGCTCACATCATCCGCTCTGATATCATTACAACGGAAGGCGTCATTCACATGGTTGATAAGGTGCTTTCAGCTGATCTCAAAGAAACCAGCGGCAGTACTACCAGTATCAGCAGTGATGGTAGTGGCAGTCGTAGTCCTGGTAGTAGTAGCTATGGTGGTGACAATGTTGCTGCATCGCCACCCAAACCTGATACGTTGCAGCCTATGCCAGCTTCAGGCGATACCCCATCCTCCATGCAACCTGCTGATAGTACATTATCCTTCTCCTCATCCCCTTCCCACTTTGATACCATCACCTTATTATCGGCTCTATCTCCTCCATTAATTGCTCTTTGCCTGTTTTGAGTTACCAAGAAAAAAATATATAAACATGTCCCAATGTGCAATACCCCAATATAAGGTGCTGTGACACAACTTGTGAGCGGAAAAGCTTTTTTGGGAGGTCGGCCACCTGGAATGGTAACCTTGAGACCATCTAGAATACCATTTGTGTCTTTGTGTGTTTGCAAGGTTATCATTATCATACGCTTGTTCATGCAATGCTAACAATACATGTCAAGTATTGATGTTTGTAGTTTAGCGTGGAGCCATGATAATGGATAGCATTGTACGTAACACAACCCGCACAGAGCATAATGTCAACCACCATACCATACTACGAATGTTTTAGCTTTCAAGGTGGTTACACAAATGTTGCTGACGTTATACCATGATATGAATTTTTTTCACAAAGAAAAGTACGTCATGTGGGCTATACTATAAATACAAGCCTTGGTTCAAGCTCAACTCAATTAGCTTGCATCCTTCTCTACATACATGCCCAAAGCCAGTTTTGATTTCCACATGAAGACTATCGAATATGACATGTTACAGGAAGCAAATTCGACTTTATTAGAACATGTTGATCAACTCCTTGGAAGCCCATTTTCAACCAACTCATCCCCTTCTTATTCATACATCCATTCAATTATAAAGAATCCTTATCATGCAACAACATTCAAACTCGTGTAACCAACAGCAACGACCAACACACAGCTTTTGGATTATCCATGGTATTATTATTGATACAAAAGATCCCTAGGTTCGAAAGCGAATAGGCACCTTGATGAATGTTTGAGGAGTAGCTTTTCCATGCACCGATGGCTCGTCTTGGGGTAATAGCCCACCACGAAGATTGACCTATTTGACGATGGTCGATGAGCCATGTTGTTGTTGAGAATAATCAAAGCATGACCTACCTGAAGGGATGGATGAATGAATCTTGGCACTCGTAATGTGGCATCTCGTTCACTTCTAAGCTTGACGTATTCATCCATGCTCTTTTCTTCATCGATCATCTTGTTGAGCTTCTTGTGTACACCAAGGAGGGTCATCACCATATGCTAAATCCATCATCATCAGCATGTCGCCATGGCAACCATACACCACCATTTGAGCACTTACCGTTCTCAAGCTAGTAGCAGGAGGATAATCATGCCCAACATAAATGCGGGTACCGTTCGGCCATAACTTGTACATTTTGTGGATGCTGGTATACATTTGCTCGGCACTACCACCAGGAAAATCACAACGAGCAGTACCAATATCAGGCTGTAATAGAAAAACTTGAGATTCAGTCATTTGAGGATATGGATTATAGAGTTGCCAGTCATTTTCATACCATAAACAACGTATCGCCAACAAAGGCTGCATCACCGATACGATAGGACATGCAAGCAGGTGTGTGACCAGGAGTAGCAATGACGCTGCAATGGATCATGTCACCAAGGGTCCAAGTATCATCTTCTTTGACAAGTCGATCAAAATGCTCCATTGTAAATGCAGTGGGTGGAAGATTGTATCGCTCAAGAAAAGTCTTTTGGACCTCGACCACGTTGCTGCCAATACAAAACTCGGGCTATTCGTGATATCGTCGTATCAGTAAAGAGTGGATACAAGCTCATTTTCGAAACATACATTGGAGGGTAATTGTTCTTTCAGGTATATCGCAGCCGTTAAATGGTCCTATTGATTGTCAACGTTTAGTATGATGATATGTATTCACCCACTCATACTTACAGCATGCACATGTGTGTCAATGATTTTGGTGACGTTGAGGCCAAAACGGTTGACATGTTCAAGGATCAGCTTGGCTGTGCGAGGTTGAACAACGGCATCCAGGGGATCATAATCCAATACAGGGTCAATGATATAGGTTTCCTTGCTCACTACATATCGAACGTGGTTACTATGACGCTGTTGATCCATTGTTGGGTTGAGTTTTAACCTACCGATATCGGTAACAATGTATTGTGCTGTTGCCGTCTCATGCTCAAAGATGGTGTGAACCCAGGGCGAGTGATCGTTTGCATATGTTTTGATTGGGAGACGATCATCCGTCCATTGATTGAGACCACCAACAACATTGTAGACGTCGTTGAATCCTAGTTCCTCGGCAGCGTATTTGCTCACAATCCCACTTCGTCTTCCAGATCGACAATAGATGATCACCTGATACAAGCGTGTCAACCTTATTGTATATGCATGATCTTCCCCCTCCAATTCATATCATTCTTCTTCTCTTACTGTTGCTTCTTTATCGACAAGATCAATCAATGCTGCTGTAAACATGTCGCGGTTGCTTTCGTAAACGCTGAAGGGGACGTTGTAGCTGGCTTCGATCTTGCCAAAGGTCTCAATCTCATGGCGTTCTCGCACGTCGATGATTTGCACTCGGTGACAAGAGTATAGACCCAATTCTTCAATGCGTTGATAAGCTTCGAGAGGTGTAATGTCTTTGACAGTGAGGGTCATTGTGGAGTTGTGGAGGAGTTGTTGGGCTCATGTCGATAAGGGAAGTGAAACAAATATAAGGAAGAGGAGAGAGATCGGTGTCTGGGATTCGTCGGATCGGAAACGCGCCATTCCGCGTCAGCATTGCTAATCGTTGCGTGTGCGTTGTGGAGGACTTGTGAGACATTACATATGATTGGACGTTCAACCCTCTAAGGGAGATCTTTGTCAGCTACATCCACCCCCACGTTATCACACGATGCATGACGTTAGCAGTTATCATCATCATCACATTACTATGAGAAGGTCACTCCTGATATTTCTCTTGTACGACATTATACGAGAAATCCCCATCCTTTGAACATGCGAATCGAGATCCCATATTGATGCATTGTTGCCTTTAATTACCTGAATCACTCATGGCTGGCAGCAACTCTTTTCCATCATCGACATACCACAATGATTTACATCATAGGATTCTTCTACAAGAACATCCAATCCAATCCCCTTCACGTGCTTTGAATGGCCTCAATTTTTACGCTAAGGTCGTATCTTTTATACAATGGTTGATGCATAAACAGGCATCTATGCGATCAAGTTTCTTTGCGGATATAAATGATTTCAAGGGGGCAAGCGGATGAAAGAGGAAACAAGGGGGGAGGAGGTAGATGTGAATATTGTACAAAGAGAGTGGAAACATATGGTATTGATGATGCAAGGGAAGGTGGAAGGGCATGTTGATGCGTGCGTGTGGTGTATGTGAAAAGAGAGATCAAAGGGGGGTTTTGCTGCCATCATTATCGAACGCGTTGTCCACTTTCCCTACGGTTGACCAATCCTTCCTCTAAATCCGAGTCGTCGTCGTGCATGTCATGTAAACCAACGGCATCCTCAAATCCAGGTTCGTTCAATAATCGTTGCTCATCCTCGTCTTGCGAAGTGATTTCATCCTGGGCGCCAGCGCCACGTGCAATTGAATCCAAAAGATATACACCAGTGAAAATGATAACGAAACCAGAGATAAGAGAAATGACATAGACAGGGCTGTCAACATTAAATCCTTGAAAGAGAATCGTAGACGCAGCAATGGTGGCAGTCGTAAAGCATACAAAGTAGATGGGGTTGACACTATAATCCTTGTAAGCATATACATCGTAGTGGTACTACTACTCATTTCATCCTTCTTCCCTACTTACACATTGGTCGAGAATTGCTCCAGTGCCTTGTTAAAGTAATTCATCTGTGTAACAATACACACAGCAACTACAATGCCGAATGCATAGGTCGATGGATGAGTGAATTGATTGTTGCCTGCAAACGTCAACTTGAGAGCAATGCCGAAAGCCTTGATTGCCATGACCGATACTGATCCAACCAAAGAACAAATGGATATGTAGACAAATGGGTTACGACGGCCATATTTTGGAACCACCAAGTAAATCATTGCCAAGCTAATGATCAAAACCAAAGCACAGTAGGTCATGAAGCCTATTCCCATCCTGTATATGAGCTCTCCACTCTTCCATTTGTTAAATGCCTTTTTGTTGTTACTTACCTGGTTGAAGAGCGTAAAAGAGCAACTCATCAATCGATGTCACATTCTTGTCTTCAGGGGCATGTAATACGACAACCACCGCACCGACCACTGATAGGAGACATCCCACTCTACCAATCGGTCCCAGCGTCTCCTTGAGGAATATGGATGCAAAGATAGCACTATGAACAATCAATCACCCTTATTAATACGCAATCCAATGACTCACACGCACGCGCATAAGCTTACCCAAGAATCACACTAAGTGCACCAAGTGGTGTAACGAGAATAGCCGGTGCAAACGAGTATGCTGAAAAGTTCAAGACTTCGCCTATCGCCACTATGATCAACGCCACCATACCATACCATACACACGGTAAGTACTCCCAATACTTGACTTGAAAACCATACAACAAACCTACTTGTTCCCATGCCAGCCCACCACGTCCAATTCCGAAGATAGTGATGCTTGCCATCAACAGCAGAAGTACCTAGCGATCCTTTAGATTAGCTTGTTTATAAAAAAGAGAGAGAGCCTTCCTTGAGCTGATGCGTTACCATGTCGCTTTTGGGTCTTCATGAGACCTTTTTTTGTGATAATGAAGGAGAGACCGATGAAGACACTGGAACTCATGGCGAGGATGAGACCAATATACTTGTCTTGAATCATGACGACGCGATGAAGAGGAAAAGAGGAGGAAGGAGTGGAACGGTATGCGTGAAACAAAAAAGAACGAGAGGAAAGAGATCAAATGCACACAAAACCAATTAGGGCGAGAACTTTGATTTTCTTTTGTTCGCAGGATTTAACGTATTGACATGTTGCTATTTTTAGACATTTAAGTGTAGAGCTCATCAGTGAAGTCGCTGATGAAGGGGATGGATCCCTTTTGTAAGTCTTCATCCTTGAGGAATTCAGTAGGGAACTGCACCAAATGACCACGTACACGGCCCAATTGCTCTTGAATGATCTCAACTGGCATGTCAGGGTCACCCACATGGCCAATATCGATCTTGCTACTATCAGGATAGAATTGCTTATATTGATCCCAATTCACAACTAAGATGTTCTTGTATCAGTAAAATGCCCATTTACCCCATGCTATGCTATCATCTTACCGGTATCATCGGGAACGCACTGGAAGACAGCTCTAAAGATTTCAGTGTTGGTACGAGCAACATCATTCCACAAGCCAAGGGTTTCCTCGCCCAAAGGATCCATGACAAGACGATCTTCTTCAGATTCAGTGTTATCGATTTGGGGCACAGGAAGAGGCATCATATCCTCCTTCACGTCATCAAGAGCACGCTCTTCTCCAAGAAGACCAAGATGCTCCTTCCAAAGCTGTCGACGGAGTGTGGCGGCAAATCGACTTGCTTCATACTATAATAAATCCCCAGTTAATTAAGTGCGATCGACAATTTCAGGAACAGCTTTCTTCTTTTTCCTCAGCCTCCTTTTTACTTTATCCCCCAACCCCAACATTCCCATTACTTACATAGCGGCCATTCATTTGCGAAGGAATCATGTCTTGATCTTCAACAATCAAAGCAATCTCAGAGTCACGATCACCACATTGAGAACGATCGTTAAGGTTGGCTGAGCCCATAATCACCAAGCGGTCTATTGTTATTTGATTATGAGATCAGTACAATCCCCGATAATGGTACATGTGGTACAAATGTGGCACAATGACTTACCATCCACAATCATTAGCTTGGCATGGATATAAAGCTCTTCAGAAACAAAGTCATTGTTCTTGAGACCACCTTGCTCATCACCTTCCTCAGCAACACGAGTGTATTCGACTTCATCCTCAACGTCGTTAGTGTAGCCATCGACACGAGCCAAAGCTTCTTCAACCACCTTACGGCGGATCACATCATGGCTTCTCAAGCTGTAAAAGCCAATGTAGTCGGCAGGATCAATATCGGCTTCTTGCAATCTTTCCATGATACTCTTGCCACCTCGGCAAATGGACATGTATTGATAGCTCATGACCATTCTATTTGATTTACAAGGTTAGTTGCATGTTGCTGATCTTTGTAAAATAACGACTTTTTACCTTGCGGTAGCAGCAGCGTCTGTGCTCAAGTCTGCAGGGAAAGCAGGCATCAGGGGCATCAACACGATCACGCGGAAAGGCTCACGTTCCTCATGGGCACGGATAATACGCTTGACAATGGCATTGCCAATTTGGTTCTTGAGCACATAGTCTTCATCCTCTTCGGTAGCAGTGACTACACACAAAACATCATTAATAAATGCTTACATACATGATCACCTTTTAAATGTACTCACTAAAGAATTGGTTTTCAATATAAACAAAGTGCTCAGCGCTGAGAATAGAGGAGACGTAGGCATTTTGGATCGAATGCTCGGTTTCATCAACACCCAAGCTCCATTCACCAACGCTACGAAGCACTTGGGTGCGGCAAGTGCCTTGGATGTCACGTGTACCATGCATGAAGCGGTGAGCTCTATGGGCAGGATGATCATCATCTTCACCAGGAATAGAGAAACGTTGATGATGACCGAAGCCACCAAGTGCAGGCTTCAAAAAGAGCACACGCTCATCATCCATGTTCTTTTCATGCTTGATGTAGTTCCAGCGCTCACAAAAGTGTCGGCTCACATCGAGAACCGGACCACCCAACTAAAAAAGAAACCCGGTGCTTAACAACGCGCTATTTCTTTGTTGCGTAACCTATCACACACACTTACCATACAAAGCGAAATATCGTGCCATGGCATTCTTGGGGTAGTGGTCTTGTCAATCAAGCGTCTATCCCAGTTTTCCACTATCATGTATGTAAGTCTATTTGTGTTTTGGCATGCAACGTGTAAACATAAACATACCATCCTCGAAATCACGAACACGTGCATCATTGTAGTCTTGGCCTGAAATAGCAACATTTAGCATATGCATGTTCACACAGCAAAAGCACCACCAAGGTTACCTGGGAAAATCTCCATGCCAGTGCCATCATTAAAGTCAGCCAAACGATGGCTATGGGTATCCCAGCGACTATAATTATGATCTCGTCAATAAACCTCTTTCCAATGTAAATCACCCATCATCATCATTCATCCTACCCATAGCAAAGATCAAGACCACCCAAGAATGCAATTTGGTTATCAACCACAATGTACTTGTCGTGGTGAGACCAAAAAGCGTTTCTTCCCTTCAAGCTGAAATCAGGTGATCGTTGCACTATAAACACGCACACGCACACAATGAGCACTCTATCCTTTATACGTGTCATCTTCGTTTGCCTTACCAACAATGTTTTCATGGAGGCCTTCCAAGACGTTCTTGGTGTGCTCACTGTTGATGGTAAGAGCAAGTGACACTTCCTGAAATTTTCATGCAAACCAAAAGATGCATCAGCCAAGCCTTGCACTACCCTGCTGTATGACCATCACCACCACCACCTTTTGTGTTTTACATTACCTTGTACACGACTACAAAGATCTTGACACCTTCCTCGGCCTTACGCTTGAGCAACTCGTCGATACGATACTCAGGGTACTTGGCAGGAGGTCTGCGGAGATACTATCATACATACATACATCCCAAAGAGCATGAGCAAAAAGGAACTTGCAAGTGAGCCTGTTACTGTATAACGTTACCAACTCGGGAGACTAAAGACACCAATCCCGAAAAAAGATGTTAGCGTGTGCGTGCATGTGCCTTTGACGTGGGGGAAGAACTTACCAACCACCAATCCTCGATGAAAATGACATGGCGAGCATTTGCAAGAGCTTCGGAGACAGCCCTTTTTTATGCCAAAGTGTTAACAAACGCTCTATAGCTATGTATTTGATCCTATACTACATTACCAGAAATAATCATGGCCATCAATAAAGAACTTTACTTTGGCATCATGACGCACAGGAGCAAAAGATCCATGACGATGATAAGTTTGGCTAAGCTCTTCTTCGCGTTGCTCTTCTTCGTCGTTGCCATCAAAGAGGTCTTGGACAAGGTTGACGAAAAAAGACATGTTGAGTGGGAAAAGAAAGGGGGTTGAGGGATGCTACCATCTTTTTCGTCTCGTCTTGATGCTCTTATAGCCAATCCCCGATATTCTGCCGTGTAACAGCCTGTGGTACAGAAGAGCATCTCGTCGTCGTTGACCTGATTGTGCGAGCATGCACACAATATGAGGCCCTAAATTGACGCGCGTACCTTTGTTGGTCAAGAAAAAAATGACGCTACTACTGTGGCGGATGTTCTTAGGCATCAGCCTCATATATCGGGCCGTGTGCTTCTTTCTTTTTTCGGTCACCTAACCGTCAACCTTTGTTGCACGGTGTTCTTTCAACAGCACTGCTTCTCTTATCGCTGATTGTATTGTCGTTTCTTGGCAACAGCGTAACCAAGGCAACCGTTTCCATGGATGCATACTTGTGATTGATATAGGTGATACAATAAAGTCGTTGTCTATTGCCATAGGTGCCTTTTATGTCCCTAAAGGAAAAGGTCAGCATCATCCATCTCCATCATTTACATGACCGATAAAGAGCTACAATGCAAAAACGGTTTTTAATACATAGACACATAATGTTTCTCTAATCATAAAAGGTATACATATAATACAAGGCATCACTAGATGAGAGCATCAGCTCTAGGAAGGAAGCGTACATGGAAGTGTGGCGGGAGAATGATAATACCGCCGTCACGTGGTGCATCCAAATCCGGCATCACAGGCTTGCCCTGATCATCGAGTGCTGGCTCCAAGGTGCATCGAGCAAATATACGCACCAAAACGTTAAACATTTCCACCTCGGACTATACACATACGAAATAGATGAGCCTATGTAAGCAATCCTTCTCTGTATCTATATTTCTGCTGCTGCTGCTGTTGCTGCTTACCAAATGAATACCAGGGCACACTCGTCGACCAAAGCCAAATGTAAAATGATCACGCTCTCCATGTTTACAATTGGCAGAAGCTGCCATCGTCTTTTCATCTCCGAAGAAACGCTCAGGAATAAACTTGTCAGCATCAGGGTAAACCTCGTTGTCGCTGTGGATGGCGTAAATTACGGGGTAAACGACCGATCCTTTTGGGAAAATGTAGCCATGCGATTCAACTAGATTGACAATGACGCATGTTAATCATCACGCTTTCACATTCCTTGATCAGCAAAACCCTTACTATCTTTATCGATCTTGTGGAAAAACACAAAATGGGTGGTAGGTCGATAACGCATGCATTCTTTTTGGACGGCGTTAAAGTATGGGAGTTCTAATCGTTCCGAAAACACTGGGTATCTCTTATGCTCGCTGATAAAAGCATCCACTTCATGGGATAGTCGCTTGCATACATCGGGGTGGTGTACAAGGATAGCAAGCATCCATCCAAGTGTGGCAGCAGTTGTATCCGTACCTCCAATAATCAAGTCACCTAGATACCAAGATCATGAGTACAATGCTACATGCCTTGTTACGTATAACACTTACATGCCGTTACCATAATGTCATCATCATCAAGGTCATATTTTCCTTTGTCTTCAACCAATCGCTTAACTAAACAATCACGTTCTCCTTGGGCTGCATTGTTGATCAAGGGGTTGAATAATGGATCTCTTCTTTCTTTGACAAATCTTTCAAACGTATTGTTGCGTCCAAGCAGGGTATCCACAAATGAGAGTGCTGGGAAAATAGAGCCAACGTCATGATAAGGACCACCGAGTAAAAGGACTTCATTGATAAAGCTATCCATCTTTTGGAAGAGTGGATCCTCTTCTGATGTTACTCGCGTGCCAAAACATGTATCCAACAAGTAGTTAAGAGACACCTTTCTCAAGGGCTGTTCGAGCTCAATGCCTTGTGAAACACCACCCTTTTGTAACAGCTCATCCACCAAAATGTCGGCTTCAGCCAAATGCACGTTGCTATACTCGTTTACCATTTTGGGCGACAGGATAGTAAGGGCTGCAATGTATATTACTCAGAACCTAGTTCATGCGTTTTCCTGCCAATTCCGACATACCTGCCGATCTTGCATTTTTCCACTTTTTGTTGGCGTCCGAAAGGAGAATACCTCTGAGAGCAAGTTGTTAATGAGATCATCAAAGCCTTGCATACCCACTCCTTACTTTTTGTTAAGTGCATAGTATCCTGAGGCATAGTTGAAAAATGGTCTGCTGGATGCAACCGCACCATTACGCACCAAGACATCTTGGATGATATCCAAGTTGCTCACGAGGATCCATTCTTGCGCACCCAAGTTAACTCTCAACACTGGTCCATATTCTGTAAGCCATTTCTTGAATGTAAAGGCTGGCATGCTAGTATCAAGAGAAAGGATATGGCCTATGGGTTTTGGTTACTTAGTCTCCTTGTTATAGAATGCACATATGGGTGGGTGGTGTAAAGGTAACGACGACATACCAAAGAATGGCAAGCGACCAGGGGCCGTGGGGATGTTGTCTTTGGGACCTTTTGAGTTACTGCTAGACCTGATAGCATAAAGAAGCGCACTTGCTGTGGCAATAGTGGCTGCTGCAATCTTCCATTCACGAGACAAGGTGCGTAGATCCATTTTTGGTGGTGGGAGAAAATGAGAAAGAGAAAGAGTATATAGGATATGAGAAAACGAGATGGCAATAAAAGGTATTGATAGCGAGAAAAAGAAGCGAATGAGAATTCGAGAAAAAAGTGATGGGCAATACATGGGCGTACAAGAAAAGGGTAGCACAATATGTGTGTTTGCATGCGAACCCTGGATTCACGTTTTCCCCCCTTTGTGCACAGTCCACCTCAGCCCCGGATGCCTTGCTCCGTTTCCGGTCCAAGAAACTTACCCAATGAATAGTCTCATCGATAATCCCCCAATGCTGAGGATCGACGTTGGATATTGCTGCTCTTAATTGTTATCTTATTGACGAATAAACGACACCGGTTGTTGCCGTGTAACACTATTACACGATAAAATGCTGTGTGACACCAGCAGCATACGTGTTGCTAATGGCAGCACAGTCGAACCATATTCCTGGGAGATCATTGGTTGATCTATTTGGTCCTAGATGATGATCATCATCTAGAACAAACATGCCCTTAAGGCGATTGAAACCTCCGTATACAATCGTTTCAAAGACAAGCAATTCAACTTCCTCATAAAAGTTGCTAAAGCAAAGGGACGCTCTTTGGAAGCATTGTCTGTGCTGCAATTGCCATCATACATCGTACGACTTTTGCGTACTTTTCAAACACCTACCATGTGCTATTTACAACAAGGAAGGCATAAAAGATAAAAAGCAAGTGGCATGTATTCAAGGAAAGGGGGTTGCATATTATTGGATTTGCTCCCCATAAAGCCACTCTCAGCCATAAGTCTACAACTTTGTAGAGTCAACGTGATTGATACAACCAGCATCTTAGCAACCCACACACAAGCTTTAGTGTTTAGAACACTATCATGGCGGATTTGTATGATACTTTTGGATCCTTTTTTCACATGCCCGCCTTTAGTGCAACCGGCCCACACCTTTTTATATGCTAACACGGTCCCAAATCCTCGGATCATATTGGCTCTTTAACAACTCTGAGGACGCCTTCCATTATAAAATGCTTGTACCGATATCTTATGGTTTGCTGGTCACCCATGGCAAGCATCTTATCATTCATCCTTTGGGTGTGTCATGTTCCTAACCTTTGGATGTTCATTTCTCGGTCGAATAAAGCCATCGTTAAAGAGCTCTTACGCATCAACGCAATCATCTACGTTCCTTGGATACGACCATCATATGATAGTGCTGACTACAAAGTAATGGCTTCTTCTGGTGGCGGCCACCGTTGCCGTGTATTTTCAATCTCACTGCTGCATCTGCTGCATGTTGATTCGGTTTGGCGGATTGATTTGGGGGGTATTTCTATTACTATATTGTCCGACTATGGGTTACCGAACCTAGAAGCGGAGGTGACTAGTTGTTCTCAACACGGAGTGGTTGAGATGCATCTACTACACATATGCCGAAGAATAGCCTATAGCATGCTCTTTATTTCTCGAATGCAGTCAAAGGAGGAATACATGCATCATGGTTTTGAAGAATGAGTGAACAAGGTCCACCCAATAAAAAAGGTCTGCATGAGCATGATGATAATTAAAATGTAGAGGGGGCCCATAATAATAAACATCACTTCTATCTTGGCGTAACAAGTCCCATCTTCGGAATGCTGGTAGGACATGTGTTATCGGGAGTAAGGTTGTCGGAATCAGGAACAAAGTTTGAGCACGGCCATATTCATTGCTAATAAACCTTCCCATTTCAATGCGGTAGTACATGCATTCCAAGTTCGAGATGCTTCCCATCTTGTGCTTCTAAGTATAATTTTAAGCATCATCATCAGCTGCCTAGGAGCAAATGAAGGTATGTGAGGGATACAAGGATTTCGTTTTAGCCGAGTGATCAGGCTTGTTGTGATAGAAGAGGGGATAGTAGATTCAGCAGTGGCAGCCTTGTTGTTGATGGTGGGGTTTTGTGACGATAGTGTGTATTCATTATACTCAAAACAAGCTCTGAAAGCTTATCGTTTGTCGTGCTTGATAATTAATTCAAGTACAACTTCGATAGGGGAAGCTTAAAACGTCGCACATACTCGGGAACAGGTGTTAGAAAGTGGCACACATATACTAAAAGTGTTCTTGTTTGCATGATTGCTAAAGCCTAATAGTCATGGAAACATTGCCATAGTAACATGGTTGCCATGGACAACCATGTTAAGTGCTCAAGGTCTTTCATGGTCTAGGAGCAAGATGATCATCCTTAAGCTGTTGCCTGGATACATTTGCCATGGCAATGAGTTGAGCAGAGCAGTAGCCATAAAAAGAGGAGACGAGTCTATGGGTGCTCATTGTTCGAGCAAAAGAGAGCTGAATCGGTAAGGACATCGTGTATGTGTTTATTGATGTCGACGTCTATCATTTTGTGGATGGGTGGATGATCTTTTGGGTACCAACTTTCTATCCTCATACATATGGCTTTATCCTCTGCTTCTTTGTACTTGATACCCTATGCAGATCATGTATCAGCACAATCAATGTATACTTGACTCTCCCCCCTGAAGCCAGCAATAAAGTGAAAGAGAAGATAGCGGTATCAGAGTACTTCATGAAGAAGGGCTTATCGTCGCGCTGCTCCTGCAAATACTATATGCTTTGATCGTTTTCATTGAGTACAATTAATGGAGTAATATTGAGGAAGACGTATGGGCCAGCAATGTAAAGTAGGGTCGAGTTGAGTGAAGGAAAATGAAAAGCGTCATGCATTGATAAGCGCCACTCCAATTACATTTTAAGCCAATGACGTCGTCTTGAATCTCTCGAATCGCTCCACCTACCCACACCGACCTCCTCCATCATAAGGATAAAACATTCAAGCTAGTAGCATAGGGTACAACTTTGGATACGTCTTCTCAAAAGAAGTACTTGGTTAATGCATGAGCGATGAATGTGCTATAAACAAAGCCGTTTGGATGCATAGCATGGGTATCCACTCGTCTTCTTTTTATTCTTTAGCCCATCCATTTCACAATGGCGCGTAGGTGTTAGGAATCTCCAAGTTTTATTATCCACCAATAAACAAGATCAGAAGCTCCTGACATGTCATTTGATCGTTGCTTCCATAAGCAAAAGATGTACATTTATGCAACATGGCTTCATCTTGCCAAGGCTCCTCAAGTTTGCTAGCAAATCAAAGATGATGGGTACGAGCCTCATGCAAAATGGCAAGTTGACGACTTGCCAAAGGAGCATGATGATCGGTGTCACCAACACAAGAAGTTAGGTACGAAAGAAACAATCATGATCTCGTGAATGATGTCTGATTGATGGTGGCGTAACTAATTAAAGTCATTGTGGCGTTGCAGACAAAAGGATAGATTAAGAAGCGCACATGGTATGGATTAAAGCTCGGGCTTTGCAGCTTTCCGGACCATTAAAGTTCACTGTGTCACCCAAAACGATGTAATAAAAGAAAGGAGTAAAGGCAAATACCATTGTATTATGTCATTATTTCATATGTTGATAAAGATAGAGAAGCTATTGAAATAATAAAGAGGGGTAAAAGGTAGGTATTTATATATAGCGATCCATGATGAATGGATGGGTGTGAGGCAGTAATCATCAACGGATCACCCGCCAAGCCTGGAAGCTCTATTGAGGAACTCCGCAAGGTCCGGTGTCAAGTGAAAGCTCAACTTCAGTTACACCGCCCTTGGCTTTTTCCGTTGCAAACTCCAAGCTTCAGCCTCGTTGTCCTGTGTCCTGTTTCTTTCTTCTCTTGAACGCACGCCCATACACACACACACAACCTCATTAACGCTCTCAATTACTGTAAAGGTACAAGGAACATGGGGGAGCCACATGCCAAATGCAACGTTCGTGTCATGTGTAGGCTGACATTGCCATGTATTTTTAGCACGCATACTCGGCCTCGGTACTCGACAATTGAACCTATATTCTCGGCACCATGGCCTCTGCAACTCTATCCGACCATGTCTCTCAGGCATTGGACGTGTACACCAAAGGAACCAAGGCGTGGTTTGAAGATGACCAAGACGCTTGGGTGTCTGCATCGGTTGTCAGCAAGGAAGTCACCGATAGTTCCGTCAAGATTATCTTCCAAAACGATGAAGACGAGTCAAGAGTAAGCTTTTTTATTAATAAATGATTGAAGAGGATCTATTGCTTATGAAGGATGATGATCATCATAGGAACACGTCTATGAGTCGACTATCCAAAAGCTTGAGAAGTCTCAGGGTAGCGATTTGCCTCCACTCAGGAACCCGCCAAAGATGGAAAACACGGATGATCTCACGAATCTGAGCTATCTCAATGAGCCAGCTGGTAAAGCATTTATTGCAAAGGGATATAGATAGGCGGTTGCTTATATACAATGTTTTAGTGCTGAATACGATTCGTACACGTTATTCACAACGCAACATTTACACATACTCGGGCATCGTATTGATTGCAACCAATCCTTTCGCTCGTGTTCCCTTGTACGAGCCTGACATCATTCAACAATACTCGGGTCGTCGACGTGGAGAACTGGAACCTCACTTGTTTGCCATTGCTGAGGATGCTTATCGTTGCATGATCCGTGAAAAGACAAACCAAACCATTGTTGTCTCTGGTGAAAGGTATTGGCTTGGAAAAAAGGGAAAAGAGATACCAGTGCTCTGATAACCTCTTTCAAATAGTGGTGCCGGCAAAACGGTCAGCGCAAAATACATTATGCGTTACTTTGCAACAGCCGATGATCAAGAAACGGCGGGAAAAATAGCCAAAGACAATGCTGGCGGCATGACCGAGGTTGAAGAACAGATTCTGGGTACGTGGTTTATACATTCTAACCTTTTTCTCTTTACACCATGGCTCATTTCTCGCTACGTGTTTAGCCACCAATCCTATTATGGAAGCCTTTGGTAACGCAAAGACCACTAGAAACGATAACAGTTCTCGATTCGGCAAATACATTGAAGTAAGCATCCTATCAGGCTGGCTGGGCACGATTACTTTCATGCTTACGTATATATGATATGATAGATCCAATTCGACAAGGGATCCAACATTGTCGGTGCCAAAATCAGAACCTATCTTTTGGAACGATCACGTCTTGTTTTTCAACCTGAAACTGAACGCAATTACCACATCTTTTATCAGGTAGGAGGATGAAAATGGGAGGATTCAAGGGATGTGGATATTCATTCTACCATCATCATCGTCATTTAGTTATGTGCTGGTATCCCTGTATCAGAGCGCAAGGAATTTGAACTTAAGGATTGGACCAAGTTTCATTATCTCAACCAAAGTGGCACCGGCACTGTGCCTGGCGTTGATGATGCCGAAGAATTCAAGCTTACCAAGGATTCGTTGGACAAGGTTGGCATTTCGCTCCAAAAGCAATGGCAGATTTTCCGTCTTCTCGCAGCATTATTACACATGGGCAACATTGAAATTGGTGGACGCAACGACGCGACGCTTGCTGATGATGAGCCTTCTTTGCAAATTGCTACTCGATTGCTTGGTATCAAGGCATCCGAATTCCGTAAATGGATTGTCAAACGTCAAATCGTCACCCGATCCGACAAGATTGTCAAAAACTTGAACCCCGCTCAAGCACTTGTTGTTCGAGATTCAGTCGCCAAGTACCTTTACGCCAACCTCTTTGACTGGCTTGTGGATGTTGTTAATGAGAGCTTGTCATGCAATGAAGAAGGTGCTGTCGAGTCATTCATTGGCGTTTTGGATATCTATGGCTTTGAGCATTTCAAGAAAAACTCGTTTGAACAATTCTGTATCAATTATGCCAACGAGAAGCTTCAGCAGCAGGTATATGATCAAGCAGTGAAGAAGGATAAAAGGATCATTGTTTTTGCTGACATGTCCCATTTTAGTTCAATCAACATGTGTTCAAGCTTGAGCAAGATGTGAGTGCTTTCTCCTCCTCTTAAAAGTGTTCATTGTCATTGATACTAATTTTGATCTTTGTTATAGGAATACGTCAAGGAAAAGATTGATTGGCAATTCATTGATTTCAGTGATAATCAAGGCTGTATTGAAATGATCGAGGCTCGTATGGGTATCTTGTCATTGTTGGATGAAGTAAGACAAAGAGTATTGCAAAGCGAAGAAAAGGATCAACATCTGATCCAACCCCCCTTTTTCAAATAGGAATCACGGTTGCCCTCTGGATCAGATCAAGGATTTTGCGACAAGCTCTTTGCAAACTTTTCCACGCCCAACTACAAGAACTACTTTAAGAAGCCACGCTTTTCCAACAGCGCCTTTACAGTGGTCCATTATGCACATGAAGTTCAATATGAAGCTGAAGGATTCATTGAAAAGAACAAGGATACTGTACCCGACGAGCACCTTACTTTGCTACAAAGCGCTGATTCTGAATTCCTGGTTGAAATGCTCCAAAGCGCAACAGCTGCTGCTGCTGCTGTCAGTGCCCCTGCTCCCACTGTAAGTTACTTTTTCTAAGCATAAGGATCATTCGAATCTCATTCGTTTTCTTCCTGTAGTCCGGTCCTAAGCGCATGAATGCCAGTAAAAAGCCAACCTTGGGCTCCATTTTCAAGGTAATAAGGATGAAAACGAGATAGGATTCAGTGACTCACATTGATATTGGAATAGCATTCCTTGATCAGCTTAATGGAAACCATCGGGCAAACGAATGTGCACTATATCCGCTGTATCAAGCCAAATGAGGCCAAGGTGTCTTGGGTCTTTGATTCAAACATGGTGCTTGCACAGCTGCGTGCATGTGGTGTTTTGGAAACGATTCGCATTAGTTGTGCTGGCTATCCTTCAAGATGGACCTTCGAGGACTTTGCTGACAGGTTTGTATGCGTGAAGTTGTGATGATGGTTTGGGGGTTTGGTTTCTCATCTTTACATCGTTCCTAGATATTACCTATTGGTCAGCTCAGAGTATTGGGATCCAAACAAGAGCCCCGATATCCAAAAGCTTTGCACTGTCATCTTGGATACATGCATTAGTGACAAGGACAAGTACCAAATCGGCTTGACCAAGATTTTCTTCCGTGCTGGTCAAGTATGTCAATTGATATTTACACATCATTCAAAATGAGATACTCACATGGCCTTTCTTTGTTATAGTTGGCATACATGGAAAAGAAGCGTGCTGATCGTTGGAATGAATGCGTCATCCTTTTGCAAAAGAACATGCGTCGCTTCATCACTCGTATCCATTACATGCGCACCAAGGATTTGGCACAACGTCTTCAGCAAGTTGCACGACAAAGGGTGGCCAAGCGAAAGTTGGAATTGATGCGTCAGGAACGTGCGGTTGTTGTCATTCAAAAGTATTGCCGTGGTTTCTTGGCAAGAAAGCAATTGCAAAAGAGACGAGAGTTTATTTTACATTTGCAAGCAGGTATGTCAATGCATAAAAGTTGAGACGCATAAACATGTATGCTAATACGGGTTCTTATTTTCAAAAGCTTGCCGTGGTATGCTTGCAAGGAAATCATTTGGCAGCTTCCGAGAAAACAATGCCGCAACACAAATCCAACGCTTGTTCCGTGGCTGGTAAGATTGATGGATTTTGGTCTTGGGGGATGATGATGATGCTAAATGATTGCTTGCTACTCAACTCTAGGGCTGCTCGCAAACGATTTTTGGCTCAACGTCAGCATATTATCAGCGTGCAAACATGTGTGAGACGACGACTTGCCCAAAAGATGTTGATCAGCTTACGTGCCGAAGCCCGCTCTGCCACTCATCTCAAGGAAGTTTCGTACAAGCTTGAGAACAAGGTTGTCGAGTTGACTCAGACGTTGACGCAATCCAAGGATGAAAAGAAAGCGCTCGAGAATCAGGCACGACAACTTGAATCCCAAGTAGAGAGCTGGAAAGAAAAGTATGAGAAGCTTCAGAGCAAGTTGCAAGTGGTGGAAGAGCAACATGGTGAATCCAAGGGTGCACAAGCTGAATTGGATGCTTTGAAACAAGCTCATGAGACACTTCAAGAAAACTACAACACCGTGGTGGCCAAGTCTGAAGAGCAAGATAAGGAGATTGAACGATTGAATGCTGAAGTGACTCGACTCAAGCAACAACCTCCTCTCAAAGTGTCCACTGCTCTCAACAACAATGGTCGACCTCCACGTGCCGCTGATGAACCTGATGTTGCGGAGCTCAAGAACCAAATTGCAGCACTCAAAGCACAATTATCCCAAAGCTACAGAAATGCACCTCGTCGACAAGGATCACTCAGCTCTTATGCACGCAACTTATCACCCGTTGCCATGTCACCAACAAGTGCAAGACGTGGTATTTCACCCGATCGTGGTATCAGTCCTCGTGGTGCTAGCCCAAGAGGACGTTCGCCCACTGGTGCTATGGCCTCCTTCCGTCGTAACAGCATTGCCGAGACTAAGCGTCAACAACAACCTGGTGCAAGTGAAGCCAAGGTGGTCTATGCTGAACCAGAGCAAATGCGTCCCATGTCCATTGACCATATCAACACTTTGAGAGATGCTGATGTTAAAGGCAATCCCGAGGAAGCGGTAAGTGTGGTGGCGATAATGAATCCAAGTATGGTATGAGACTCATTGTTGTCTTTTTAGATGCATACCATTTTACGAGACGAACAAGTGCTTGAAAACGAGATTCTTGATGGCTTGATTCGCTCTTTGAAGATTATCCCACCCAATCCACAAAACCCACCATCACACAAAGAAGTTGTTTTCCCTGCACACATTATCGGTCTTGGCTTGACACAAATGTGGCGTTTGGGCTATCTTGCTGAATCTGAACGATTGATCTTTACTGTTATGGATACGATCCAGAACTTTTGCATGGTATGTTGGGGGTGGAAGCAATAGGGTCATATATACGTGTTACTTACTCAAAGTGTATAGGACTTTTCGGGCGAAGATACCATTGTACCATGTGCTTACTGGTTATCCAACACGCACGAATTATTGTCTTTGGTGTGTTCGACTGAACAAGAGCTTGAGCGTGAAATGCAATACAATGCTGTGCATGGTCGAAGAGCTGTTGGCTGGCATGATTTCGAAAAGCTTGTGTCGACTGTCAAGTTTGAATTACAATGCCTCGAGGACAACTTGTATCACCATTGGTTCATGCAACTCAAGCAGCGTGTCAACAAGATGATTATCCCAGCCATCATTGAACACCAATCCTTGCCAGGTTTCATTGTCAGCGACACCAACCGCTTCTTCAACAAGTTGTTGTCGGGATCCAATCAACCCGCTTTCTCTATGGACGACTTGCTCAACTTCCTTAACAAGATCTACCGTGCCATGAAGTTTTACGAGGTGGATCCATTGGTCATGGAACAAGGCTTGAATGAATTGCTAAAGTTGATCGGTGCTACCGCTTTCAATGACTTGATTATGCGTCGTAATTACAATTCATGGAAGCGAGGTAAGGGGTCACTTTTGTGTTGACAAATGTATACACTCACTAACCACTTTTATGATAGCTATGCAAGTCCAATACAACATTACGCGATTAGAGGAATGGTGCAAGGGCCATGGTTTGACTGATTCGATCGTGCACTTGGAACATTTGATGCAGGCTGTCAAGCTGTTCCAGTTACGCAAGGCAACCCCCGATGATTTGAGTATTATTTACGAAGCCTGTTGGCTGCTGACACCCGCTCAAGTACAAAAGTTGCTACAAAACTACCAGGTTGCCGACTATGAAGAACCTCTCAGCAACAATATCCTAGGCAACGTCGCATCAAGAGTAAGCAGCAACGACATTTTGCTGCTAGACAGTGTATCACTGGATGAGAGCCCCTACGAGGTGCCAGAGCCTAAACAGAATGTCGTCCCCGACACCTATGTGCCTGCTTATGTAAGTCATCATGCATGGATTTAGAATGCTTATGGAAGCTAACCACCCGCTCCTCCAATCTTTCTTTTTTAGCTCAAGCTCAAGCAAGTCCAACGTCTCATGGCATTGATTGCATTGACTGAACAGCAGAGGCCATATCGCCAGGATTCCCTTTAAGATGATATTATATTATATGTAAACTTTTTCTTCTTCTTTGTACCTTCTTGTTGTATCCACCTTTGTCTTTATCACTTGTGTATGTTTACTACAACTTGTTATTACCGCCCATAAAACACTCCCCCACTTTACAACATTTGTATCCAAAAAGGAACAGTAAATCTTGGGTTACACATAGATTACGCGCATGTTGCATTTATTCCATTTCATATCCTTCTTCTGCTAAATACACTGCCACAATGCGCATGCTAGCTTGTGCAACCATATCATTTTCCAGCTGGTCATCCGATGACGTATCTTGAACGAATTTGAGTAATTCCATGACGACGTTCATTGTATCCGTAAGCGCTGTTCTGATCTTGAGAAGGACTTCAGCATCCATGCCGCTGTCACGTTCCTCGTCATAATGCGAAGAAAGGTACTGGATAGCTGATTCAAGGATTTCATAGTAAATGGGAAGCATGATTTCTTGTCGCTTTTCCTTTTCTTCATCCACCTCCACTGCTTGCAAATTGTGTTCATTGAGTCGTCGATCATGGATATCATCCAAAATCACACGCGTTTCCACGGCCACAAGATGGATCAGTAGCTGAGGGAATTTGATGTCGGCTTCTGTGGCATCGGTAGTGCGATTGGAAGGCTTCTTTTCGCTACGTCGTCGAGATTGCTTGGTTTTCTTCAATGTGCCAAATAGCCAATCGGTATCAAAGTATCGAAGTAAACATGCCGTTGTCACCATGGCTTGATCTCTATACTTGTCACCTAAGCTATAGTATGAGTACACCCATTGCTTTTGTCTTTTTCATACCATAACATACCAAGCTTGGTAGTGAGTAATTGTCGAAGACCTGAACGAAGACCATCCAGCCAGCTGGATAAGTCCGATGCGTTTTCATCCTTGAATTTGCGTACAACCTTGTGATGAAGATGTCGTTAGTATACCCTCCTCTTTTCTTTTGTAAAGTATACCTCTGAAGGAAGATTAGGTAGAATACTGCTTAATAAATCGAGTGCTTCAAATTTGAGTTCATCTTGATGCTTGTCCAATAACCGAGAGAGTGCCGTGAATAATGTTGGGAGGGCGTATTTGAGTGCAGATGCCAAGCTGGGGATACGCGTTTCATGCAACAGGTGACATGCTCGGGCAAAAGTACCATGGATCAATTGTGTTCCTAGTTGTCGTTCTTTTTCTATAAAAGGGATGATGGATGTAAGTGTCATTGTGATCCTCGTGGGGACAAAGAATGTACTTTACGATTGCTCGTTTCTGCCACCAATTCCAAGATGTTTTTGAGTACATCGGGATCAAGCATGCGTACAAGGCCTTCCTTTGAAACAGCAACACACATCATGGTATGAAGCGCTTCTTGTGTTGTATCCGATGGATCACTAGTAGCTTATATTAATATCTCAACATGTTGGCATATGATTTCATGAGCCTTACTTTGCAATGAGAATGGTGGATAAACCAGGGATGCGATCAGCCATGGGTTGTGTTGCAGCCATCTTGTCATAATGAGCAAAACAAGCTAAGACATTCACAGCAATTTCTCGGAGAACATGGCCCGGTATTTGACTATCAGATCCATTGTCACTTGTATCTATCATGACATCGTTTATCAATATTCACATCATAGCCAATCCCCCCTCACTATAGACTTACTTGTACGCAATAGTCTTTCAATAAACTTAAAGTTCATGCCATCAAAGACGCGTTGCACTGACTCGGGCTCGTTTTGTTGTAAAAGGCGAGGGAGTAATAGCATACCCACAAACTTGGATTCGTCAGGTTGTGAAGGAGCGATAAGTGATAAACAACGATCGATCTCGGCCGACCGATCTTCAATGGAGCTTGTAATGTCTGTCATTGGTTGGGAGGAGGGTAGGTGTATGTGGAAGGGTATGTGCGTACTGTACAAAGGGCTGCTACCCAAAAAAGAGAAAAAGAATTTGCCAGGTATATGGTTGGCTGTGTGTTGGATTAGAGCGCGCGTCGGGGCCATTCTTCCCATTTTCACCATTGTCGGCATGATGGTGTACGACCGATCAAATCGATTGTTTCCATGGAATCACAAAGAAGTTGATGCTGTCAGGGACCTTTGTTCTCTTGCACTCACTCACTCGTTGTCTCTCTCTCATGATCTCTATCCGTTATCGCGGGAAATCTTATCCAAATTAAGTATCATTCTCCGGGCAGTTTGTAATTCTATCCGAGACCTCATCACTTTTTACATTATGTTTGTGCACACACACGCACGTTGCGCGTGTGCGTTGTCGTGGGAGGGGCCATTTCAAGAACAGGGGTTGGTTGCCATCCAATTGTTGGGTCAAAGAATAAAAGGCTGGCGGCCTTGTACAAATAAAAAGATAGAGAGGGAGCATCAACTGATTAATCTCGCGTCTTTCCCGCTCGCCTTCTTTTACACGCACACACACACACACACTTCTTTTCTTTCTTTGTTTGTTTCTCTCTCTCTCTCTTTCTTTCCCTCTACAATCCACAATGGCTTCCTCACAAGAAATGGCAAACACCAACAAGAATCTACGGCTCTTGGTGGTCTCCAACAGACTCCCTGTCACTGTTTCAAAAGACCCCACTACCAACAAGTACGATTTCAAAATGTCGTCTGGCGGTTTGGTTGCTGCATTGAGCGGTTTGAAGAAAATGATGTCGTTCACTTGGATCGGCTGGCCAGGTAACCTTATAGTTGTAGTGGTGGTAGTAGAGTTGTTCACGTTATCTTGTATTACTTACACAACAACGTACACGTGACAATAGGCAAGGACATCCCTATGGAGGATCGTAAAGATGTCGAGGATCGTTTATTACGTGAAACGTCGACCATGCCAGTATTCGTCGATCAAGAACTTGCTGATTTACATTACAATGGTTTCTCCAACAGGTATTGGGATGCATGGGGAAGGGGATTTTCTTATCACGGAAAGACACTGAACTTTATGCGTAGTATCTTGTGGCCGCTGTTCCATTACCATCCAGGAGAGATCTCGTTCAATGAAGAATGGTGGGAAGGTTATCAAAGAGTCAACCAGCAATTTGCCGATGCCATTGAACGTATCGTCGAGGACGGTGATCTCGTATGGATCCAAGATTATCATCTCATGTTGCTACCTGCCATGTTACGAAAGAAGACCAAAAAGGATATCAAGATTGGTTGGTTCCTGCACACTCCCTTCCCAAGCAGTGAGATTTACAGGTAAAATGAATGAATGGATGGGGAGTCATGAAAACATTGTATTTAACCTATCACTTTAGAATTCTACCTGTACGCAAAGAGATTCTTTTGGGTGTGCTTGAAAGCGACTTGCTGGGCTTCCACACGTACGATTATGCACGTCACTTTTTATCGTCATGTACCCGCATTCTCGGGCTTTCAACAATGCCGAATGGTGTGGAATACGAAGGAAGATACATTCACGTTGGCACTTTTCCCATTGGTATCGACCCTGACAAGTTCACTGATAATCTCAAAAACGTCCAAGTACAAGCACGTATTGCACAACTAAAGCAACGTTTCGGTGACTGCAAGTTGATTGTCGGTGTGGATCGTTTGGATTATATCAAAGGTGTTCCACAAAAGATGCATGCCATGGAAGTGTTTCTGAGTCAACATCCAGAATGGGTGGGAAAGGTCGTACTCGTGCAACTCGCTGTGCCTTCTCGTGAAGATGTCGAAGAGTACCAGCATCTGCGTAGCACAATCAATGAATTGGTGGGTCGTATCAATGGCCAATATGGTATGTAAATGTGTCTATGTGCTATAAGCAAATGGATGCTTATTCAACTTTTTAGGTACGGTGGAATTTGTCCCCATTCATTTCATGCATCGATCCTTACCATTTGATGAGCTCACTGCATTGTACGCTGCATCCGATGTGTGTCTCGTATCCTCAACACGTGATGGCATGAACTTGGTGTCGTACGAATACATTGCTTCTCAAAAGGACACCCATGGTGTTTTGATCTTATCCGAATTTGCTGGTGCTGCTCAATCATTGAATGGTTCGATTATTGTGAATCCATGGAACACTGAGGAAATGGCAAATGCCATCTATGAAGCTGTCACTATGCCCGACGACGTCCGAAAGGCCAATCATCAAAAGTTGTATCGCTATGTGACAAAGTACACGGCTGCTTATTGGGGTCTTTCTTTTGTCAATGAGCTAAGAGTAAGTACATTCAAAAGAGAGGGAGGATTTATTTTCTTATGCATGTATGTATATGTGTATTAGCGTATCAGTGAAGAATTCGGACATCGCATGTCAATCCCTGAGCTTAGCTTTGACAATGTTGTGAGCCAAGCCAAAAAGTCGACCAAGAAGAAATTGATCTTGCTGGATTATGATGGCACTTTGACAACCACACACAAGCTGCCCGAATTTGCCAAGCCATCACAAACCGTACTCGATCGATTGAAAGCCTTGGCTGCACAACCTGATACTTTTGTGTACATTTTATCTGGACGTGGTCGAAAGCACTTGGATGCATGGTTTGATTCGACAGGCGTGGGCTTATCAGCAGAACACGGTTGTTTTTACAAGCATCCTGCCAATATTCGTGACAAGATTGATCCAGCAGCGAGTGCAGCACGTGACGGCAAGGTGATCAAGGAATTGGATGGCAAATGGTATTGCTTGGTGGAACAAATTGATCCCACTTGGAAAGAAACGATTCGACCCTTGTTCCAACACTACACAGAGCGCACCCCTGGTTCCTTTATCGAAGAAAAGGAAATCAACCTTACATGGCATTATCGTAACGCTGATCCCGAATTTGGAAGCTGGCAGGCCACAGAGTTGCAGGTCAATTTGGAAAAGTTATTGAGTCACATGGCACTCTCGGTAGGTGGATGATGACCTTCTTGTTGTTGCTATTGAAACTAACCTGGTTGTTAATAGATTGTGTTGGGTAACAAGACATTGGAACTTCGACCTTCATCCATCGACAAGGCTACCGCTGTGCGTCATATTCTCAAGGACTTAGAGCTACCAAGCATTGATTTCATTCTCTGCGTGGGAGATGGCAAGACCGACGAGGTGGTATTCAGCTTGCTCAATGATATTCCTCATTCCATTACCAGCACCGTTGGCAAGAAACAAACCGAGGCACACAATTACATACCAAATGTTGACATGGTGAACAACCTTTTGGATCAACTCGGCAACATTTAAGACTAGTCATCCGCCGCGTGAGCATTGTACACACACACACACACACATCCGTTTTACATCCCATGATCATTTTTCTCATCATGTTACAAAATACAATTTATATTCACTCCCATGTAGCCAATAGGAAAATATTCTTAAACGTGTGTGCATATGTAGTAGAGTGGAGGAAGATCATTTACAAGAAGGGAAAGGAAAGGAAAGTGATGAGAGGGGGAAAGAGCATAAAGGAAAACATGTCATCTGTTTAGAGAAAATTGGTTGTGGTAGTAGTGGTTGGTATGAAATCATTACTATCCATGGGAAGAAATGTGTTGTTGTCCTTGTTGGATGATAGTGATGTCAAGAGCTCAGGTGAAGATATGGAAAAGTACGAGGCTGGGGATGATTCAGCGGGCGTGGTTGCCAATGTTAGAGCAGGTGATGCAAGGCCGTTATTATTGTTGTTGTTGTTGGTGGTGGATGCTGTTGTTGAAGGTGACGAAAGCATAAAGTCCCATGGTGATGTTGTTGGAGTGGGTGATGATAGAATTTGATTCATCGATGATGATGGTAATAATAAAGGTGATGAAGATGGATGTCGTGGCTGCTGCTCAGGAGGCAACCAACTGTTAAAATCAAACCATTGGCTATCGCGAATAAAAACTTGCTGACGTTCATTGTCATGTTGTAATGGCGTTGATTGTTGCACCAAGTCGAATGGGAAAACTTGGCCTGAAGTACCACAATGACTTTCAAGTAATCGGTCAAAGCTGGCTTGGGTGATTTGTAATGCATCAGCTGCTCGACGCAAAATACGCACGCTTTTGTCAAGATTATTCTGTGCAGTAAGGCCTTCCTTTTTAATCCTATCCACATGGATCGAGGTTGCCATGGTGAGCGAGATACCGAACAAATTGTAAAGGTAGGCTGATTCCTGTTCTTGCTCAGCCAAATGAACCATCGTGTTGGCTGCCATGATACGACTAGGCGGGTGCATCAAGATGAGCATCGTATAGTACAACATGTGAAGGATACGTGCAATAGGCGTCTCCTTGCCAAATTCCAAATAGGATGGTAAATGAACAAGCCATTCAGTCAAGGCACCATGTAATTGTTGTGGGGTTGATGTTGATTGTTGATGCATCTCTCTCAGGATGTGTGCAAGTTTGATCATCTCACCAAAGTTGGAAATCTGCAAGGCTGATTCAAAAGACTCGGATTCACCTACTGCTGTTGCAAAACGTTGGTGGCGTTGATCGATTGCATATAGCTGGCAATCTTCGAGACGTGGTTGTTCGGGATATCGTTGGTACAAGTCATGATGATATTGTTCACCGGTACATATAGCTAACCACTGATCCATTGTATAAATGACACAGAGGGCACGATGCATCAATTCGTTATGCACAATGGAATGGCCATCACTCGTAGTAGCAGATGACAGCAGGCGTGGTAAGAAATGGTTAGCCAAATGGCGACGTAGGGTGTTGCATTGTGTCAGATTCCCTGAAAGATAAGCACCCCAGCACATGATGGCCATAGCCTAAAACATGCCATATTGAATATTATGCCATGTGAGATATAACGTGTGTCATGTTTGTTTGTGCATCATCATTATCATCATACCTGAACCGTGGGCAGCAACAGAAAATGGCCCGCCGATGACCCGGCGTCATCAGACATCTCCATACACAGCAACTCTTGACACTTGTCAAACCATGCGTTACTTGCACGATGTTCACAAAGGTATCGGCTTCCTAGTGCATAAACGGCGTAACGTAAAAGTAATGCTTTTTGGTTTGATGTTGCTGCTGGATCTCCGATCGTAGTAAGCAGGTCGTGTATAAAGTGATGCTTGGATAGGATTGGAAACAAAACATTAAAGTACTTGAAAAAGCTTCGTGTCCATCGTAGCGCCTGATCGACATTGGGCACATTCTTCCCACCACCGTTATCAGCGGCACAAGGCTGAGTAAATGTTTCTTGGCTGCCCTATACAGATACATACACAAAAGGACCTTATCAGTGATCTGATTTCTCACACACACATGTATACAAATACAACACGTACAGCATACCGCCATTTGGTTTGGGAATTCACAGTGCTTGAAACCATACTAAGAATGGGATTACTACATTGCTCTTGTTGTTGTAGCTGCTGATCTTGTTGTTCTTGTAAAGAAGATGATGAAGATGTAGGGTCATTGTTGATGACGGGAGTATGATGGTGATGATGCTCATTGTTGCATACTACAAGAAAGAAATGCAGCTTGTACCCAACGATTTTCTTTTTTTGGAAGAGGAGGTACACCATTGTGTAGAATATAGAAAAAGATGGGAGCGTTACCTTTTCCCAATAGAGATTTGATGCGATGTGCACGATTATTGATGATCTCGACATGGCCTTTGGGAGGACCTCTCTTTTTAGGTGGATCCGAATATTGGCAATCGATGCCCATAGCATGGCAGCGTGCACATGTCGGCTGAACACCATTGCACTTGACCTTTTTCTTTCGGCACACAATACATGCTAACGTCACCTTGACCCTTCGAGATGATGCTGTTTTCTTGTTGTTGTTGTTGTTATTGGATGCTTTTGTAAAGGACTTCATTTCTCGGATGATAGGTACAGAAAAGCAAAAGAAAAAAAGACAAACAAAGAAAAAGAGAAAGAAGAGGAAGAGTAATGTGTGTGTGAGAGGAAGGGAAACAACCCAGTGCACGGGAAGAAACGTCTTGTGTGATTGCAATAAATATATCCACGGAACAAGTTCACCGATGCGTGAGTGATTTAAGTCGAGTAATGTGGTGCATGCTTGCTTTACCCGCCAGGGGTTGTTTCCTGATGATGGCTGGCATAGCATAATGTGATTGGTGTTTTTCCCTTTCCGCGGAGGGAAAGTGGCCCTGCACGCATTGTGTATTGTATAACCCTGATGTAAGAAGAAAGGCGGTTCTAGTACCTCTTCTTCTTCCCGCTCTCTTATTTTCTTCAAAACGTGGGGGCCACAATAAGAAACTCCTCCCCGGTCATCGATCAAGTACGTACATGGGGATAGTTTTGTTAGCATCCTGCTGCTAACAAGCTCAGATGATGAAGAATAGTAATGCTTTTATCACACATGATGATACACCCTCCAAACAGCTCATAAGCTAGTGTATGTAAATAAAGCAGTGGGCATAGATCGCCTTTGCATCTTGTGTGCTCATCTATACATGCGACTAAATTCTGTAATGCCGAGCCCTGTGGTTGTGTTTCTATATACATTACACGCATGATCGTCGTTTTTTATCTTCCCCAAAAAGTTTGCACAACACCAATGTACCAATACTATCGGCTCATGAAACGATAAAAAGAAAGACATTGTGGGGTAAGCTCCGTACTACCTAAAATGCGTCGTGCTACCTAAACCTCAACGTAACCTTCCTTTTTGCCAACAGAAGCATTGATTGATTCATTCTCGATACATTGATCCATCATCATGGTTCAGCTCTTTTTTTAGAGTTGTCTTCTTGCTTTGGGATCTAATAATATGACAATGCTTTTACTTTTAATGTCCTTGTCATTCATCTTTTTTTGCTACATGCATGTGGATGGATGGTTGTGTGTTGTGTGTATCCATAACGTGTCTCGACCCCAGCATTTAAAATAGTAGCCAAGCAACTGTAGAGCACAGCACGCCATAAAGTTGCACGCATTGGCCGCACCCAAGAATAAAGTCCGCAGTACTACCTCGACCCTTTGCCGCCGTATCTTTCACCCACACCTCATTTCTGCCCATGGCCTCCTTTCAAGATCTCTTGGCCGACATTAGCTGGCCATGGCAGCTTATCTCGGACATTATCGGTTGGGTAGGTCACCTCACACACGCATTGCACTGCTTTGCTTAACGACATTGTCTAGGTTTACTTTCTCGCATGGTCCATTAGCTTTTACCCCCAAGCCATTCTCAACTATCGACGCAAGAGGTAGGCCACCATTATAACATGGGCATGTAGATACAACGGCTCATATCGTTTTATTCTATCCAGTGTGCAAGGCTTGTCTATGGACTTTTTATACTTCAATGTGCTTGGCTTCTTTTGCTACTCGGTATGGGTTTGAGCCTTATCGCTGGGCTGGATGTTGCCAATGGACGACTCACAGGATGATGATGGTGATAGGTGTTCAATTTATCATTCTTTTTGAGCAAAGAGATCCAAGATGAATGTAAGGACATGAAGGGATTCCAATCACGCGCATATGTGTTGACACGTTTTTTATATAGATCGTGAGAGGAACAATGGCCAAAATAACCTCGTCCGCACCAATGACGTCTTCTTTGCCGTTCACGCATTTCTCATATCGTCGTTTACATTGACCCAGACGTTTATGTATACGGTAAGTAGACCTTGGCCAAAAGGAGAAGGAGTTGGTTGGGCTGATGATGAGTAATCAATCCATGGTATGATATAGAAAGATGAAGGCCAAAAGATATCATCTCCAGCAAAGCTTTTGATATGCGCTTCCATCATCGGTGCATTCCTCTTCACCTTGGCCGTCGAATTCCAATTTGCCATGTGGATCGATCTCATGTACTATCTCAGCTATGTCAAGCTTCTGGTCAGCATTATCAAGTATTTGCCTCAGGTAACAATGAAATGGTGTGATAGGGTGACGCCATGGCGTGCATTGACACGAAAATGAAAAATTATAGGCTTGGATCAACTTCCGACGCAAATCCACCGTGGGCTGGAGTATCCACAATATTCTATTGGTAAGCTTTTTGCTGTTGTAGCTATAGGTAAAATACCAGGATTACTCATCATGTCCACGTGTGATAGGATTTCACGGGTGGCACCCTTTCTGTGGCACAACTACTTTTGGATTCGTATCTCAGTGGAGATTGGAGTGGTGTTTCTGGGGTAAGTGGTGGTATATGTGTGTTGTTGGATATAGAACATCTTTTCTTACGTACGCTATTCGATTTAGGATCCTGTCAAGTTGTAAGTTGTTTATATTATTGAAGGGAGTGGGATACTAACAAGATGGGTGATAGTGGTCTCGGCTTTGTATCCATTGCATTTGATCTGCTTTTCATGACTCAGCATTATATCTTGTACCGTGATCGCACCGACTACTATCTCAGCTCAGTGGACGAAGAACGACGACGGCTCATTGTTGAAGGACGTGTCCCCCGAGAAGAGGATGTAGAATAGCAACATATACCAAATCTATCAAATACAGCAATCCGTTACGTAGACTTTTTGTGCAGAAACAAGCTATTGCATAAAGCGACTACCAAACTTGGATCAGTTAACGTATGCGACTTCTATATTGGGTTGGATTGTGTCACATGAAGCAACGTGCGTTGCGGTGATGGTACATGTCAGGATCAGAAAATTTTCATGAGAATGGGATCAATGGCACACACACACCATGTACACCTACATTTCGAATCCTGGGGCAATGGCAATATCGTACAGGCGACGATAAAAGTAAGCGAGATGGGCGAAAAAGGCAAAAAAACGCGATCCATTGATGAATAAGCGATAGGATGTTGGACAATGTCGATCGTGCGACCCAAGATAGGGAATCAACAAAAAGTTGCTGCGTCGTCGGCGTCTATTGGCAATGGAAAGGTGAGGAAACACTTGATACTGTTTACTGCAATATGCTTCGTAAGCTAACTTTCCTTGTTTGGTTTCAATGGGGGTCAACGTTTGTTTCACAGATGGGCTGTTCCGTTGTTGCTCCGCTTGATGGCGCAATTGAAACGATTGCCGTGGCTTATGGACATCAATGTATTCTACTACGCTACTACCCATTGGATCTTGTATCGATGACAACAATCTTCATCGCAATTGAAATCACATGTATGTATACGATTTTCGAATTAAGCATTGCATGCATGTGTTAATCATCAAGTGTATAGATCGGCAATCCCGATAGTGGGTCAAGGCACACCCGACTGTATTAATATGCAATCGCCGTTTTGTGAAACACAGCGTCCTAGATCAAAATCACTGCATTTGTAAGCAACCACGATGTTATATAAATACGGCATCTCACACGACATTTATTTTCTTCTTCATAGATCTTTCATCTCTACGCTACAAATGACTGATCCACACCGGCGAGGAGACTCCCCGTCAGACGCCGATTCCAGTGACGAGACTATCATCTACACCTTCGATCAACAACATTCAACGTATGGTGAAGCTGATGCCGATGCCGTATCCATCAAAGGTATATATATCAAATCAAGGGTCACCTATCTTTTTTCTATAACACAGCTCACACATGCAATTGGATACTATAGGTGCCGTTGAAGAATATGAAGAAGTGCAACGTGAATTGTCGAGGATTAGTCGAGCGCAAACGAATGAAAACGATGCTGAAAAGGGCGCGGTGGAAGAGTTCAATTTGACCGAATTCTTGAGCGGCATGTCTAGCGAGGCTCAACAAGCAGGCACTAAACCCAAACATCTTGGCTTGATCTGGAAGAACTTGACAGTTGAGGTACTTTTCGATTTCCGACCGCAACAACTTTTCTCCGTTGCCTCACTTATCCAACTCACTCACATCATCATCTAATATAGGGTCTAGGCGCTGATGCACATACAATCCCCACTTTGCAAAGCCAAATTCTTCGAGTGCTTCAACCATGGAAGTTCTTTGGCATCGGTTTGGGTGGTAGCAAAAAGACTATTTTGCATGGCCTTACTGGATTTGTCAAAGAAGGCGAGATGATGTTGGTGCTTGGTCGTCCTGGTGCAGGCACAACTACGTTACTCAAGGTGCTTGCCAACCTACGTGGCTCCTATACCCGTATCGACGGTGATGTCAGCTATGGTGGCATTGATCATGATACATTTGCCAAACGCTATCGTGGCCAAGTCGCTTACAACGAGGAAGAAGATCAGCATTATGCCACTCTCACCACTAAGCAGACATTACAACTTGCTTTGCGTACCAAGACTCCTGGCAACAGACTTCCAAATGAATCCAAAGAAGACTTTGTTGACAAGATTTTATACATGCTTGGCAACATGCTTGGTCTCACCAAGCAAATGAACACTCTTGTTGGCAATGCTTTCGTCCGTGGTCTCTCTGGTGGCGAACGCAAGCGTCTTTCCATTGCAGAAGTTATGACGACACAAAGCTCTATAAACCTATGGGATGGCAGTACACGAGGCCTTGATGCAGCATCAGCATTGGATTATGTTCGTTCCTTGCGTATTATGACCGACATTTTCAAAAAGACGACCGTTGCCACCCTCTATCAAGCATCAAACAGCATCTTCAATCTCTTTGACAAGGTTCTTTTATTGGATCAAGGCTATTGCATTTATTTTGGTCCTATCAATCAAGCCAAGGCGTACTTCGAAGATCTTGGTTTCTATTGTCCACCTCGCAAATCCACTCCCGATTTCTTGACAGGCCTTTGTAATCCATTGGAGCGTGAAGTACGACCAGGGTTCGAAGACAAGGTCCCTCAATACGCATCCGATTTCCAAGATCGCTATTATGCATCCGACATTTACAAGAACATGATGACACAGCTGGAGGCTTATGAGCAACACATCCATGAGGAGAAGCCTGCTGCATTGTTTGAAGAAGCTGTACGAGAAGAACACCAAAAGCGTGCACCCAAGAGCGACCCATTCACCGCATCATTTTATCAACAAGTGAAGGCGCTCACCATTCGACAATTCCATTTATTGATCAAGGATCGTGATGCATTGATTTCCCGATACGGCACGGTTTTTACTTTGGCATTTATTTGTGGTTCTTGCTTTTACAACGTCCCACTTGATTCTGGAGGTGCTTACTCTCGTGGAGGTGCATTGATGATGACTACGATTTTCAACACCATGGTGTGCCAAAGGTAAAGCTTCTACCACTACATGGAATGATCTGTTAACTAATTTCGTTGTCATACTATATAGTGAGTTGATTTCCTTTGTAGAAGGAAGATCCATCCTTGAAAAGCACAAGCATTTCGCCATGTACCGCCCGTCTGCATTCTACTTGGCTCAAGTTATTATGGATGTACCATTCGCTCTCTTCCAAGGTATGCAGTGTGACGGCAATGCCGCATTTTAATCACACGTAGACTAACTATGGATCTTTTTCAGTTTTCATTTATGAGATTATTGCCTACTTCCTTATGGGTCTTGCATTGGATGCTGGTCGTTTCTTTTCGTTCTTTATCACCATGTTCTTCATTATCATGACAATGAACGGCTTCTTCCGACAAATCGGTGCCATCACTACCAACTTTTTCTTGGCTGGTCAAGCTGCCAACATTTTGTACACTCTTGTCTTGATGAACTCGGGCTACTTTATGCCAAAAGCTACAATGCATCCTTGGTTTTCTTGGTATGTTCATTGTTATTGTAATTGTATGCTCATGTAACTTACCGTACTTCTATTTTAGGATCTACTGGGTCAACCCAATCGCGTATGGCTATAAGGCTATTTTGATCAATGAGATGAAAGGACAAGTCTATCCATGCGAACAAGTGGGTCAATCGGTTCCACAAGGCCCTGGTTACCAGGATTGGGCTCACAGGGTGTGCACAATGCAAGGAAGCCGTCCAGGTCAAAGCTATGTGCTTGGAGACGACTATTTGCGTGACTACCTTAGCTACGAACCATCTCAACAATGGGCTCCTGATTTTGTTGTGGTAAGTACATATGATCCTATATTTCGTTGTCATGGAAACAGCTTTTAACATCTAAATTTAGGTTATTGGCTTCTTTTTGCTCTTCACCTTGACTACCGCCCTTTGCATGGAGTACATCAGCAGCAGTGCTAGTGGATCCCTCACCAAGCTTTATTTGCCTGGCAAAGCTCCCAAGCCTCGTACACGTGAAGAAGAAGATGAAAGACGTCAACGTCAACAAGAACTTACAAGCAAGATGGAATCTATTTCTACTGGTGTCACCTTCTCCTGGAGCAACTTGAATTACAGCGTGCCTTTCAAGGGTGGTCCTCTTCAATTGCTCAATGATGTTTCTGGTATTGTCAAGCCTGGTCACCTTACTGCATTAATGGGTTCTTCTGGTGCTGGCAAAACCACCTTATTGGATGTATTGGCACGCCGCAAGACCATTGGCAAAGTTGATGGCAAGATTTATCTTAATGGTGAAGCATTGATGAGTGACTTTGAACGTATCACTGGCTATTGTGAGCAAATGGATATCCATCAACCAGCGGTCACTGTTCGTGAAGCGATGCAATTCTCGGCCTATTTGCGACAAGATGCTAATGTTCCCAAGTCTGAAAAGGATGACTATGTTGAGCAAATCATTCAACTGCTCGAGATGGAAGATATCGCTGATGCTCAAATTGGTGAGGTTGGACGTGGCACTGGTATTTCTATCGAGGAACGCAAGCGTCTTACTATTGCCATGGAATTGGTTGCCAAGCCCAAGCTACTCTTTTTGGATGAACCCACCTCTGGATTGGATGCACAATCATCATACAACATTGTTCGCTTTATTCGCAAGCTAGCTGATGCTGGATGGCCTGTACTTTGCACTATTCATCAACCTTCATCGATCCTCTTTGAGCATTTCGATCATTTGCTACTCTTGGTACGTGGTGGTCGTACAGCATACCATGGTGAAATTGGCAAGGATGCTCGCACTATGATTGATTACTTTGAGTCGCATGGTGGTCCTCGTTGTTCCCCTGATGCCAATCCTGCTGAATACATTCTTGAAGTCGTTGGCGCTGGTACAGCAGGCAAGGCGAAACGCGATTGGGCTGATGTATGGGCCAATTCAAACGAAGCCAAGGCATTGAAAGAAGAACTTGATGCTATTGAAAGCACAGCTATTCAGCAACCCAACCGCAAGGCTTTGACGTATGCAACCTCGTTCTGGAACCAATTCTATCTTGTCAACAAGCGTATGACTTTGGTGTATTGGCGTTCTCCTGATTACAACTTAGGTCGATTCTTGTCGTTGATGGCTCTCTCTCTTATCAATGGTTTCATGTATTGGAAGTTGGATTACTCGACATCGGGCATGCAAAATCGTATCTTTGCTATCTTTGCAAGCTTTTTGATGGGCTATACTTTGGTAGGTTGACACGCAATGGATGACACACACAATGAATGTAGATACTAATTGCCACTTTTTATGCTATAGATTGTTGTCGCACAACCCAAATTCATGACTGAGCGTTTATACTTCCGCCGCGAATATGCATCTCGTTTCTATGGATGGTTGCCATTTGCCCTGTCAGCTGCTCTCGTCGAGGTGCCCTATATCATTGTCCTCAGTGCTTTCTACATGTTTGGTTTCTATTGGACTACAGGCCTTGTCAATACTTCCGAAGCAGCAGGTTACTTTTACATCATGCAAGTTGTTTTCGTCACGTGGTCTGTGACCCTTGGTTTTGTAATTGCTGGTTTCTCGGAAAAGCCAAACATGGCCGCTGTTTTGAATCCCCTCATTATCGCCACTCTCGTGTTGTTCACTGGTCTTATGCAGCCAGAGTCAACAATGCCACATTTCTGGAGCTCCTGGATGTATTGGGTTGGTAAGTAAACATTGCCCTTTATTGGAATCTACAAGATTACTTACGTATGGGTACCTATAGATCCGCTCCATTATTTCGTTGAAGGATTGACAGTGAATGAAATGTCGGACCTCCCTATTATTTGTGGTGATCGTGATCTTGTCAAGTTCCCACCACCTGCAGGACAAACATGTGGCGAGTACATGGCTGACTTTTTCAACTCTGGTGTCTCCGGATATCTTGACAATCCAAATGCAACAGACATGTGTGGCTATTGCAGCTTCCAATCGGGTGAGGAGTATTATAGCTTACAATTTGGCTGGTCGGCTGCCAACAAGTGGCGTAATCTTGGTATCATTGCTGGTATCACTGGATTCAATATCCTCGTCTTTTTCGGCCTCTGCTACTTGAAGCGCACAGCTCGCCGATAAGCTCATTGCGCTGTATACCATCACATCTCCTTTTTAATAATCGTACTAGTTCCATTACCTATATATAGTCACATCCCAATCACTTGTACAATTTCTCGCATCAATATCCTTACAAATACAGTGGCATTTATAGAAAATCTCGATTCATGAACAATGTATGATAATATGTAATCATGCAGCATCCCAAAAGTCAAGGCCGATTCGATCCACTTGTAATAAGTAATGTATTTGGTGAGAAAATGGCTCCCCTTTTATTGGTCACTAGCTATGTTGTAGACTGCATAGGCCATCGATCAATCCAGTTGTTGCACTTGGATTCCAATATTGCATCATGCTACTTTTTCATCGCCCGCCGTAATCATTAAAGTCTGTTACAACGTTGTTGACAAGATCCAATCTAAAGAAAAGGGGAGGTGAGTTATACAATCGAATACTTCCTTTGTTCAAGACACAATGAATCAATCGGATCCTTTCTCTCCTGTTCTTTGTGCTTTATCACACCATCATGTGTACTTTTACAATCCTGAATAAATCTTTCTACAATACAATGATGCATTGAGTGTCCACACATGGTGAGGTCTTAACACTATAACACTTGGAAATGGTCTGCTAACAAAATGTCGTAATCACTAAAGTAACCTTTAATCCAGCAACATTCAACAAGAGATAAGATGAGGGGTACAACGAATTGCTTTAGCGAGGGAGATACATCGATTTGAGGGTTCTATCCTTTGACCGTGGGTTATGCAAAAGTGGATGGATGAATGAACGAGAGGTTGCACTTGATGTGTGGTGGCGAATAATGGAGTTGGATGATAGGGGCTGTACGTGGTTGACAGGTTGCACCGAGTACGTTGATAGTGGCTGCCATGGGATAGTCTGCAAAGGACGATCATTGGATGCGTAAATCGTTCAGCGTGATAGCCTCATGGCATAGAGGTCGAGTCGAAAACGGGATGCACTCTTTTCCCATGTATTGTGTATATCCAATTCCTTCCATCCCATATACCAAATTAATATCCATATCCATATCCATATCCATATCCACAAGAAGTCGTATGTATTGAACAAAGTTGCTACTCGTAAATAAAGCTGCTTGTATATGATGGCTATCTGCTGCTCACGTAACAAAGGCCATAAGACAAGTTGCTGCAAGGGAAGGACGCTGTTTAAGACAATGGTGTAAAGGCCCTTGCTAATAGCGATTGCTGGAATGAACGCTGTTACGATTGGTTTTGGTAGAGGAGTGTGCAAGAGCGTGTGTTGTGTCACGACAGACGTGTGTTGTAGAAGAGTGACAAGAAGGATGGTATACACGCCATGAACTTGCCATCCACTCAAAGACGTTCGGATCAAGACAATCGTAGGATTGGCATGGTGGATTGAAGCAGGGCAATCGTTCGCATGGTGGTGGTTGTACTTGATTGGGCAAGCAGATGAGAATGTGAGGAAGAGGCAAGAAGCCACGAGCGGAAGAAGTGGGAATTAAATGCAGGTTGAATTGACATTTCTTTGTTTGAGCGCTGCTCAATCAAATCTTCTCGGATCATGCAAGTTGAAAGATGGGGATGATGGGCTGGAGCAGGACAATCGTTCACATGCATTGGATTGGGCAACAATGGAGAATGGGAGGAATGGGCTATCAAGTGGCAGTTTACAAATAACTTACCAATTTGATTCTTCTGATATTGGATGATGTTTCTGTGTTTGAGCGTTTTTCAGTCAAATCTCATCGGATCAAGAAAGTTGAAGGATGGGGATGATGAGCTGGAGCAGGACAATCGTTCACATGCATTGTTTTGGGTAAAAAGGGTGAATGGGAGGACTAAGGTTATTAGCTGGCATTTTGAACTGTTCCTAAATAGTGTACAAGAATCATGCATCGCCTGTGCTGAATGACTCAAGTTACACAAACACGCCCTCTGCATCTTTTGTTCTATTATAGTCATACTACTTTACATTAAACAACAAAATCCGAATGGCGACGTTTTTGGTCTGCACCTTTCCCACACCGCATCATTACGGTTCTTTGGCGCCTTCATCACCTTCGAATACCATGTCGAGCACGTCTACATCACCTTGCTCCCACCATCGCCCCTTCACCACTTTGTCATATCTGTCAATCAGCCAACATTCCTGGTTTACAACCCATTGAGGATGACAAGCATTTTTTCTTCTCATGTCCATTCATTCAACCCTTTTGGCGTCGTTTATTCGATCACTACATCCCCTGCACAGGTCCCATATCATGGGATCACATCAAACTTTGAACCCCCTCTCATCCTTCCGCCGTGGTATACCTCCTTTCCTCTCTTTTCGTGTTTTTGGTAGCCTGTGGTGTTTGGGGCTGTATGGCGATGCCGCTTAGGACTTCATATACCAAGAAACCCCTATCAATAGAAGACCATCTTTTACGCTCGCATACACTCTCATTGAACGTTCCGTTCTCCAAGGCCACTGTACGTTCCCCTACATAATTTTTTTCTCTTTTCATATTAATGCATCTTATATTGACGCGGAATAAAACATACACTACAAATTTACATTAAACAAAAGACCACTTCTCATATAGCATCACGCTTACAAACATAAAAGGTGCCTGTATCTCCAAACTTTACAATCAAGCGTGGGCTCTACAATAGATCAACGTGCTCGTCGGGGTCAAAGGGAGATCTTGTGTCAAGTATGAAGTTCATCGTGGGCAATCTGAATTTCGCAATGTCGCTACCAGCCAAACTGGATCCGGGAGCTCAACCTCTTTCGACGACGACCAAAAAATATTTTTGGGCTGTTTGCGACATTGAACGCGAAACTTTCACATAAAGTGCTGTTGGCCAAGCCGAGCCCATTGCTGCTGTAATAAAAAGCCCACGTTTCATTGTAAAGTTCGGAGATACAGGCACCTTTATGTTGTAAGTGTGATGCTATAAGAAGAGTGGTCTTTGTTCATTGCCAAGTAGGTGGACCCTGGCAAGAGCAAAAGATGCAGATGGTCGTGTTGTGTAACACAGCTACGTTTGCATGACTGGAGAGGATGGAAGGATGATACTGTATACTGTGACAAAAGCCCGTACATTGCGAGAGCTAACAGCCATTTCTTCACAATAGCCACTGTTGTCCACTCTATGACATGTGAGCGATTCTCCTGCTTCAGACATTCATTTCCATTGATTGGATTATGTTGATCCGAGTTGATTTGACCGAGATACAGCCAAAGAGGGATTACATCAATCCACACATCTAACCATGCTCTATGTTGCTCAACTGAAGTAACCTTGTATGAGCGTAGCTCAACCGATCAACTCGGATCAACATAATCCAATCATGGAAATGAATGTCTGAAACGGGAGAATCGTTCCACTGTCATAGAATGGGCAACATTGCCATTGTGAGGAAGCTGGCTGTTGCTCGAATGTATGGGATATTGTCAATAGTATACAGTATCATCACTCCATCCTTCCTAGTCGGGCGGTAGCTGAGTTGCACAAAGAGGCCTCCCTCTGCATCTTTTGCTCTGCCAGGGTCCAACGACTTGACATTGAACAAAGACCGCTCTTCATATAGCATCATGCTTACAGCATAGTAAAAACATAAAGGTGCCTGTATCTCCAAACTTTACAATCAAACGTGGGGTTTTATTTGAGCAATATTGTCGTCGGGGTCAAAGGAATCTTGTGTTAAAGTATGAAGTTCATCGTGGGCAATCCCAGATTTCGCAATGTCGCTACCAGCCAAACTGGATCCGGGGCTCAACCTCTTTCGACGACGATCAAAAAAATATTTTTTGGGCTAGTTGCGACATTGAACGCGAAACTTTCACACAAGGTGCAGTTGGCCAAGCCGAGCACATTGCTCTAATAAAAACCCCACATTTCATTGTAAAGTTTGGAGATACAGGCACCTTTATGTTTGTAAGCGTGATGCTATATGAAGAGTGGTCTTTGTTCATTGTCAAGCAGGTGGACCCTGGCAGAGCAAAAGATGCAGAGGGTCGTGTTGTGTAACACAGCTACGTTTGCATGAATGGAAGGGTCAATGTATAATTACTTTATGGATCATCTAGGAACAGGCATGTATTGCTAGCTAACGGCCACTTTTATCCAATCATCATTGTTGCGAGATCCACTGCATGGGAACGATGCCCCTGCTCCAGACATTCATTTCCGTGATTAAAGTAGGTTGATCCGAGCTGATTTGACTGAGCTGCGGTCAAAGAGAAGTCCA
>NW_026695372.1:179862-232847 GCF_029851405.1 Lichtheimia ornata
AGTATGCTTCGTTCAGTTACGTATTGCTCTGCCAGGGTCCAGCGACTTGACATTGAACAAAGACCACTCTTCATATAGCATCATGCTTACAGCATAGTAAAAACATAAAGGTGCCTGTATCTCCAAACTTTACAATCAAACGTGGGGTTTTTATTTGAGCAATGTGCTCGTCGGGGTCAAAGGAATCTTGTGTTAAAGTATGAAGTTCATCGTGGGCAATCCCAGATTTCGCAATGTCGCTACCAGCCAAACTGGATCCGGGGCTCAACCTCTTTCGACGACGATCAAAAATATTTTTTGGGCTAGTTGCGACATTGAACGCGAAACTTTCACACAAGGTGCAGTTGGCCAAGCCGAGCACAGCAATAAAAACCCCATTTCATTGTAAAGTTTGGAGATGCAGGCACCTTTATGTTTGTAAGCGTGATGCTATATGAAGAGTGGTCTTTGTTCGACCGTCAAGCAGGTGGACTGGCAGAGCCGCATTCTGGGGTCGTGTTGTGTAACACAGCTACGTTTGCATGAATGGAAGGGTCAATGTATAATTACTTTATGGATCATCTAGGAACAGGCATGTATTGCTAGCTAACGGCCACTTTTATCCAATCATCATTGTTGCGAGATCCACTGCATGGGAACGATACTGCTCCAGACATTCATTTCCGTGATTAAAGTAGGTTGATCCGAGCTGATTTGACTGAGCTGCGGTCAAAGAGAGATTACATCACTCGGGACATCAAGCACGCTCGATGTAGCTCAACCGATGTAATCTTGTGTGAGCGTAACTCAACCAAATCAGCTCGGATCAAGCTACTTTAATCATGGAAATGAATGTCTAGAGCAGGAGCATCGTCCACCTACAATAGAATGCACAAAAGTTGGGAATGCACAAAAGTGGCTATTAGCTGCCAATGTATGACCTGAAAATGAGGGTTGCGTACCTTTCATGCATTGTCCCTGAAGTTCTGACTTTTTAGCTGAGTTACCCAAAGAGGTCCTTCTGCATCTTTTGCTCTGCCAGGGTCCAGCGACTTGACATTGAACAAAGACCACTCTTCATATAGCATCATGCTTACAGCATAGTAAAAACATAAAGGTGGCTGTATCCCTAAACTTTACAATCAAACGTGGGGTTTTTATTAGAGCAATGTGCTCGGCTTGGCCAACTGCACCTTGGGTGCCAGTTTCACGATCAAGCTTGCCAATCCCAGATTTCGCAATGTCGCTACCAGCCAAACTGGATCCGGGGCTCAACCTCTTTCGACGACGATCAAAAAAATATTTTTTGGGCTAGTTGCGACATTGAACGCGAAACTTTCACACAAGGTGCTGTTGGCCAAGCCGAGCACATTGCTCTAATAAAAACCACACGTTTCATTGTAAAGTTTGGAGATACAGGCGTCTTTATGTTTTACCTATGCTGTAAGCGTGATGGAGTTGCTTTTTCCTAGTGGATGGTGTCGGCTGCATTAACGGAAAGATGAAGAGCTGAGTGAAACGGCGCGTGGTGGTTACACAGACCACGTCCTTGACAGGTTGCTACACAAATGGATGATGATGATGATTGCCTTTTGTGAAGGTACGCAAGTAAAACAGCATCCAACCATGAAGGTGTGTCAAGGTATGTATCACATTTGCATGTAGAAGAAAGTCGAGCTGCATAAACCAATTTGTACATGTAAACCCAACAATGAATTCAGTGCGCACGGACATGGCAGTAAGATGTTATTGATGGTTCACTTTTTCTCTTCTCAATGTCATCCTACTCCTCCTTATTGTATCACAAAAGGCATACACTTCTTGCATGAACGATACATAAGCGAACCACCTTTATTATTCCATCTTCCAAGCTACATTATGTAATCCACAAGCTAGCAAAGTCCAAGTGTGTAATTGCTTTATTCCATCTAGCTACATTGCCACCATCCTCGTCTTCGTCCTCCATCATCATTCGTACTCGTACTCGTACTGGTCAGCAGTCATCAATCTCATCGTCACCACCTTCAATACCCAAAAAGCACGAAGAGGCCGACTAGGTATGCGTCAATTTTATCCCATCCATCATCATCTTCAACCGTATCCACATGATATGATCCATCCCTGCTGACAACGTGACAAGTAATCACCATGTTTTTCATTTGCAGCCATCCATCCACGATCACCATCCCAAACCCAACATGTTGATAGAAAGGAGCCCCAGTGATTGCTGTTGATATGCCTCCTTTTCCATCCGATCCTTGGCCACTCTCTCTTTGTTGGTCATGTCCGATCGCAGCTCAACCAGCTGAAGATTGCTTGCATTGATGGCTGATATGGTTTCATCCAAAGTAGACATCACGTTCTCAATGCGTTGTATATATCCAATTCCTTCCATCCCATATACCAAACCAATATTCAGATCCATATCCATATCCATAAGGAGTCATATGTATTGAACCAAGTTGCTATGCGTAAATAAAGCTGCTTCTATACAATAGCTATCTGCTGTTCCCGTAAACAAGGCTGTAAGGCAAGTTGCTGCAAGGGAAAAACGCTGTTTGAGACGATGGAGTCAAGGCCTTGCTAATAGCAACTGCTGCAATGAATGCTGTTACGATTGGTTGTGGTAGAGAAATGTGCAAGAGCGTGTGTTGTGTCAAGAGACTCGTGTGTTGTAGATGAGGTGACAAGAAGGTTGTATAGACGCCATGAACATGCCATTCAGTCAAAGAGTATCGGATCAAGAGAGTTGTAGGATGGACATGTTGGGTTGAAGAAGGACAATCGTTCGCAGGAGGTAGTTGTATACTTGAATGAGCAATAGTTGAGAATGGGAGGAAGAGACCAAGGAGTGGAAATCAAATAGGTCGGACACCTCTTGTATAAATGCATGAACACTAAACATCAAACCTTGATTATGAGATTGCCCCTCTCGAACTTGAAACTTTCACACATGGTGCTCTTGGACACGCTGGTCAATTCCCTTCTCAAAAAGATCTCATGGTTCATTATAAACGATCGAATGCGAGCTGCACATAGATACAAGGTATACTGTTTACGAGTTGAGCTTTACTCAGTCAAATCTTCTCGGATCAAGAAAGTTAAGAGATGTAAATGAATGGCAGAAGCAAGAGAATCGTTCATATATGCTAGATTGAGCAACAATTGTTGGAATTAGATGAAGGGCTATTAGCTGGTAGATTATGAACAAATTATAAAAGAAATAGGGTATGATGATGTTGATCTAAGGCAGTTCATTACAGAGGTACGTAGTCTCTTAGTGTGAATATGGACAAAGCAATGATTTGCAGGTTCCTACCTAGAAGAATAGCATAAACGTGTAAGTTTTTTGTGATGAGAGCATACCTCGTAGGGTGCTCTTAAGCTATTCAATGTGAAATCAAACGTTTACGAGTGAAGCGAGTAACCCGTGTCGCTAGTCATTTTATTATAAGGAAATCTTCAATACATGCATCATGATCTTGGGATAACTGGGAAGGAGGGTGGCTCTGATTTGCTGTATACAAAAAGTCGTCGCTGTCACCACCCTTTACAGCGCCTGTTGCTGTCAAACCACACCCCACTTCTGTTTCCGCTTTTATTCAACATGGTTCGAAGACTATCACCAGCAGGAAGAAGGTAAGGTTTAGAGTAATGAGTGTCATTGTGTCGCTAATTCGGCCTTGGTTGCTATAACAGATTGGCCACTATCATGGTGTCAGGACCATTCGTTGTCGCCACTTCTTGGATCTTGTACAAGAGAGGTAAGTTTTTCATTGCAATGTGTAGAATGGAAGTTGACTTGTATGCATAGTTGTCCTTGGTGAAGAACGACGTGTAAGGGATGGTCGACCAGTAAGGCCTGCTGGTGTGCAAGAACGCGACGAGCAGCAGCAGCAACAACAACTACGGCCATAAGCTAGCTATCCACCTTATCCCCACGACGCTCATGCACACACCACCCTCCATCATCACCTTTCATCCCACAAGATATCATCACATGCAATAAACGCGGCATATCGTATCCTCATTAACGTGTATATGACAGCAAAGGGCCATTGAATGACACCTTTTATGTGTTTGTGGTGGTATGTATTATTGCTGCTAATGCAATCCTCGAGAACAAAACGAAGCAAAGAGAAAGGTATTGGAGTTAAGGATGAGTGACTCGATGGACGGCACCGTATTTGCTACAACTTCCTTGATCATCGGACGGCATGCTTTCATTGTCATCGCCTGGAAGATCATTGATTATTCAGCAACTGGTATTCATCATCGCGCATCATCACCACGTACCTGATGTTGCATCGCTGGTAGCCCCTGGCAACATGATATTGTGACGAAGCAACCACCACAATAAAGCCACAAGTGGAATCGAAAAGAAACACATTCCCATGCTGGTCAGCTTACCAGTATCTATCATGCATCCTATTCAGCATCTTCATCCTTTTCCATTGTATGTATGTATCCATCAGCATCACTTACAAAAAGCAGGTGAATCAGTGACAACCCATGCACGCACATTGATAAAATTGGGTGCAAGCATCCCTACGCTGTTGATGAACCCGATAGCCAATGCCCGTGTATTATGATCAGCCTTGAAAATATGATTGACGCCAACGAGAGATAAGGTGACAGTGGCAAAGGTTGGAGCAATAGCATAGGTGCCAATAAATACTAGAGGTGTTGGATTATTGCCGTGATTGACAAGTGCCATGGCCAAGTACCATCCACCCACCCAAAGTTGCGATAGGATCAAGTGCACAATATAGTCGCTGTGCCTGTCTGAGCTCCACCCAATCAACATCCCAACAATGACTCCAAACATGTATGCTGGTGTTGTCATGTAGTTGGCAAATGAAGAACCATATCCCATATCACGTAAAATGATGGCAAAGTTCGTGTAGATTGTATTGCCCATATTGGCACATGCAAAAGTGAGCATGGCAATCCAAGCATAGGGTGTGGCGAACACGTTCCATAGACTAAGAATAAGCACAATAAAAGATGACATGAGCACGTTGCTTCTCTCATTTTGCATGAACCTACTTACATTGTCCAGCTATATGGCTTGGACTTTATACTTTTACCCTGTGCAGCTTGTCGTGCTACAGCCAACTCCCGTTCTTCTTGAGAAAGCCACGACGTGTTGTGTGGATAGTTGGGAAGTAAAAAGTATCCTGACAACCCGATAACAATAGCCATAAGACCTTCAATGATAAACAACCATTGCCATCCACGTAGCCCTGCTGCATTTTGCATGTTTTGAGCAATAGCACCTCCTATCATGCCACCAAAAGCACCAGCAACAGGACCACCCATATCCACCAGCGCTTGTCGTTTACTCAGCTCTTCCTTTGTATACCATGTTCCAAGGATAAATGCAATACATGGATACAGCGTCTAGACATTTCATATAAGCACATGCAGGCATTCATGCATAGATCGTAGTACGTCATGACTACTTACCGCTTCAGCAACACCAAGGCAAAATCGGAGCGCTAACAGCCCTTTGTGATCCTTCACAATAGACATAAAACAAAGAACAGCACCCCAAATAATGACACATGTAGGGAGAAATACATTAGGACGCATTCGAATGATGATCATGTTTGCTGGGATTTGCGTTCTGCATAATAAGATTTTTGTTTGTGAGACCTTGGCGATCAAAGACGGGGAATTTGTTGCCACCAACTACGTACATCACATAACCAATAAAGAACACGGTTACTGCCCAATTGTATATTGATGAATTGAGATTGAGATCTTCTTCCATTCCATTGGTATACGCATTTTCTAGATGAGAGCATGATCAATCCTTGTTTGCTTGTGCTTGGATTTGTGATAGCATCAACATACGCATGTTATTGCGATCTAACATGTTGATGAAGGCTGCGAGAAATGACCACACCATCAATCTCAAGTCCACTTTGCGCCTTAATTTGCGTTCCTTTATGGGGTCGATCACCTCCGATGGTTTTAAAACTATTGCTTCGGCTGGTTCAACGATAGTGGCCGTGTCTAGATGGTTCCATTTTTGCAACATCACGTTGTATTATTAGATGGAAGAAGAGAATCATGGCCTCTTCTGTTTCCACCATCTTTAATTGAAAAAAGAGAGGGAAAGAAGGTTAGCGTGGTACACACAGGGGATCCACGCCCCACCACATCTATCTTTTCTTTCCCACCGAACAAACTTGCATCATGGCACGCCATTTGCAGGGCTATGCATGCAGTAATGACATTAATTTTGATCCTACGGGACAATGTAAAATTTCGCAAGAAGGAGAACGATGGATGTAGAGCCTGCACAATGAACTCGTATCTAGGTATACCCACTCCCTCTATAGCTCATATGATCACCCGGTGCATTAGTGACATCGCCTAATATAGCAAAACAGCTTCTAAAATCTTATCTGCTGCAAAAGAAAGACAGCGCGTATGTATGAGGAAAACGTAATCCAGATTGACAAGCACCATCATGGATAAGTTGGGATGCACTTCCTTTGCACCAATGATGCAAACAATAGCCGCGCTCCATGCATAGCTGATGAATCTAAACAATGGGGATATATGATGGGACCTTGTACGACACCATCGACCTCATCCATCATAGCCCTTTCTTTCTATCCCATCCATCATGTGACCTCCAGGGTCCTTGTACAAACCTTTTCCATCCTATACAATCATACCCCAAATATTTATGTTGATGCCGTAATCTTGTATGCGAGGTATTGCATTTGTTTGGTTCCATCGGGAGTGCAGGATTTGTCAATGCTTCATAAAGGGCAAGGCCTTTTTTCTCTTACTTGATATGGTTCAAAGAACATCACCAGCAGTAAATAAGTAGCGTTTTGAGTTATGAATGTCATTGTTTCACAGGTAAGGCATAGTGGCATGCAAGAACGCTACGAGCAACAACAACAACAACAACAACAACAAGCGCCATTTCACCATAGCCGCTTAAGTACGCACAAGCCCAAGCATCACCTTTCATGGCATGCAAGAAACCACATCTTTCAACCAAGCACAACCATCATCATCCAACTGCATAATTCGCCATCACGCATCCAAGTTCCACCTTATGCCCATTCAACCACCTTCTCCCAATGCACCCCCAAAAGATAGAAGCCCTCCAAATCGATGCATCATCCCCATTGCAGCAATTTGCTGTACCTCTCAACTTATCTGATGAAGGATGTTTGGATCAAAAGGTTACTTTAGCGATTACGCGATTGCATTGGCCAACCATGTTTATGTTTCTGTATGGCCTTCCTTATTCCTGAGTAGGAATTCATCGAGTGTGGAGAGGTGAGGCATTGTGTTATAGGATGGTTTATGCATGATTGTAAAAGTTTATACACTTGTAAAGCCACAATAAAGGAAAAAAGAGAGGGAGAGAAAGGAGCTGATCGATAAAGATTCATTGTGTCTTAAACAAGGACTGTACTTGATAGCATGACACATCTCCCTTTTGCTTCGTGATGTGGTTTACTAGTATATGGTAGGTGATACTTGAAGAAGAGCCGCGTACTTGGGTATATGATTATTGCTGGGTGACAAGGATAAGAGTGGTTTGACAGCTTGACATGTGATAAGTGATAGCGTGTATGTACTAGCCGACGAGAAGGAAGGAAAATTGGTAAAGCGTCACTATACGAAAAATGCACACCATCTATGAAACATTTGCCTTGGATAGCAACGTGATGATTGGTCATTGTCATTTATGCAAGCTTGGCAATGTATACAAAAGCGACCCTATAGCGAGTGCTTTCTACATACGTACCACTACCAAGTCGACGACACTTGCAGTTGCTAGTATATGCCACGTGTATTTTAAAGTAGCAACCGTGTTTCCATGTCAACAACGGGATCAACCAGATGACAAGTGAATAATGAAAAAAGAGACATCGCATGATAGGAGGCAAGTGCCTACATAGTCATCAGCAGGTATACGGATATCATAAGAATGAGATGGGACACGTGGATCCATGAACCTGACCGAATAGCAGACATCCTGGTGACAAGCCATCATCCGTGTGGGGGGGGGTGCGGTGTGGAGGGCCAAAAGTTGAGAAGCAGCCAAGACATACATGAGCACCGCAACCCGCGTATCGGATACTCCTCCTCCTGCTCCTCCTTCCTCCTTCTTCTCTTTGCACTCTTATCCAAAATGAAGATCCAGCTCGGCCTTGCCCTGACCATGGGTGCAGCCATGGGTGTCTTTGCTGCTCAAGATTATTGCAACTCTGGATACAAGATTCCCAACACTGAATATAGCCTTGATCTCTCAAAGTTGAACAAGTAAGTAGTGTTTTATTATCACCTGCTAAATCTATACTCTCATCTAACTGTCCAAGGCCTTTTACGATCGTCCAAAATGAGACCCATCCTCCTTCCATGACCTCGAAACAGGTGCTGATCAATATTTGCGATGCTGTGGAACGACCTGAAGGTACCAGTGAAGAAGACTTTTGCAAAAAGGGAGCAGTAAGTCGAGCATGGAAGGGTGTATGTATCCACATGTATACTCATGTATGGTATTAGTATGTATGTTATCGCGAGTTCTTTGTCAAGCATGATAATGCAGATGTCATGACGGTCAAGAATGTTGCTGGTGATTTTGGTGGCAAGGATAAGCTGAATCCACAATTCAAGGCTACAGACACCAATCAAGATTTGACACAAAGTAAGGAGGAGGAGGAGGAGGAGGATGGGATAGAGGGAATCATGGCTAGATGCTAATCATTATTATGTTAGGTGGTGCTCAATTCTCTCTCACACTCAATGGTGGCAAATACAAAGGCAACGATGATGAAAAGGAAACAGCACAATCTGCTCAATTAACTTTGGAGTGCGATACTTCCCAATCTCGTAATGTAAGTATTGGATGACCCTTTTTTATATACAAGGTGATATGATACTCATGTGATGATGGTGCTGTTTAGGATGATCCTCAACCTCCAACCCTTGTGTCATATCAGAACAATGTCATGTCGCTTAATTGGAAGACCGTTTATGCATGCGCGTAGGTATACATGGATACACAAACAATGGACACATTGACCTGATCCAACTCGGGACTACTAGTGCCAAGAAGGGCGAGGAACCTCCTCCATCGGAACCAGAGAACCCTGAACAAGGTGGTAGTGAAGGCATGTCAGGTCTTGGTATCTTCTTTACAATGTAAGTATAGCTCTATTCAGGTGGTGGTATCATGGACGAAGGCTGATGGTAGTATCATCATGGTAGCATCTTTGTATTATTGGGTGTCTACTTTATTGGTGGTGCTTTCTACAATTACAAGGTGTACAATGCTCGTGGATTGGATTTGATACCTCATCGTGGTAAGTGGCTATGGGTGTATGAATAAGAGAAAGTGTGTTTCTTAGTAACAACGATGGTCTTTTTTTGTTAGACTTCTGGCTTGATCTCCCCTATTTGATTAAGGTAAGCAATGAAATGGTTGGGCTTTATTTGCACTCGGCTAACGGGGACTTTTTTTCTGTCACAGGACTTGATTTCGCATGTGATTGACACGATCATGTCCCATCGACGAGGTAGTGGTGGTTATGTTGCAGTTTAAAAGCGATTAGAGAATGTATACTGTATTGATAATGCCATTACATATATATATACATTATTACATCTTGAGGGATGATTTTGAATACATTCTACTCGTATACCCTTTTATCTGGGAGAGGACAACGCATGATGACAAGAATGAGACCATCCAATCAAATACTGTACTACGATCGGATAAGAGAATCGGGGTCACTTATGATGCATCATCTCGTATCGTGTTTGTCTTGCACCAATCAATAGCATGGATAACGACAAAGTATCATTCGAGTGTCAAGGACTATAAAGAAAACGCACACGCACACACACGATTGTCGGCTGTTTGTTGTTCTGGTTACAAAACATTCCATCCCAGCCATCTCTTTTCTTCACTCTTTCTTTCATTTATTATGCACAGGCTTATCTACAGATCACTACTATTCACACGTTCTCACCCGTGTAAAAAGCTCAAGCTATCACCACAATGCACACCATCACCGCGACGCCACCTGAGTCGACATGCCGCAATGACATTTAACAATTCACGTGAAGGGCTACCACGAGCAGTGTCTTTGGATTCGGTCAAGTCTGATTCGCCGTACCATTTCTATCAGACCAAAGTGCTTGAGGAGTACGTTCGACGACCTGCGAATGCGAGTACGTTACGACAATATATATTCTTTGGACGACAAATGACCCCGGAGCGACTCATTACGGCAGCCAACTGGGTACGGAGCGAGTTATTGACACGACTTGCGCATCGAATCCGGGACTTTCAGCAGCTTCCTTTCCTTGTTGGAACGAATCCACATATTGAATACGTGTATCGACTCTATTGGGGAGCATTCGAGAAGATAAGACAACAGCCTGTGATCCAGGATTTGGAGGACAATACACATTTCTGTCAGGTGCTTCGGGATTTATTGGAGGATGGCAAATTGGTAGTGCCTCGTTTGGCACGTGGTGTCAGTGAATGTTCAGCAGCATGCTACAATCATCAAGATCTCGACCGCTTTGTGAATCGCATGCTACGTTCTCGTATCTCTCGACGCACATTGGCAGAACAACATATCGCTCTCACCGATGCGAATGAACATGGATGGGTGAATGAAGATGATGGCTACATTGGTATTATCTATGTTCGGTGTTCAGCATCCAAGGTCGTCCAACGTGCGAGTTCGCTGGTTCGCAATCATGCCCATCAAATCTATGGTCGACAACCACCCGAAATTCATGTCCATGTTCATAATGATGCTCATCAACATGGTATGCAGCAACAGCAACAAGACGATAATAATGAGATCATCTTTGCTTACGTAAGTACGAGGGAGGAAAAGGATACATAGTGGAATATTAACACAAGGGATATTAGGTTCCTGAACATCTCGAATACATCTTATTTGAATTGATCAGCAATGCAGTACGATATACCCTTGAACGACATACGCAAGGCAATATACCCGCTGTGGAGGTGACTGTGAGTGCAAATGCGAAGGATGTTTTCTTTCGAATCAGTGATCAAGCCGGTGGAATTACATCTGAACGTTATGGGCAACTTTGGTCGTATCAAAGTCGACATCATTTGGGTAATTTGGAGCGAGGAATCTTGAAGATGCCTATGGATATGCGAGAACGAGCAGAGCAAGCTACCGACTTGGGTCATGAGCACGTGGGGATGGGTCTTCCAATGAGTCGAGTCTATGCCGAATATTGGGGTGGCGAGTTACAAGTCATGACGATGGATGGTTATGGCACAGATGCCTATGTACGTATCCCACGTCTTGGTACCAATGCAGAAAATCTGGGACTTGAAGACAACCCTGCCGCTATCAAGAATGAAAGGAGGAAGGCTAAACAGCATCAACAACAGCAACATCGACAACACAACGACGCCATATCTAGCCAATACAATTACCATCCTTCCATAGTCCAAAAGAACACCAATCTCACATCTTATGCACTTGAAAGCGATGGGTGGAGTCAAAGTTATATGGTGCGTGAATAAAAAGACATCATGGCCCGTTTATTCAACATGTTGATATATAACGTATATGCGTGGCAATATGAGTGTATGTGCGTCTGTGGAGAGTGTTGTGTAAAAAGGTGAAGGATCGAATGACAAGCGTAAAGAGGTTGAATAGCGGCGTTGTGTTTTGGTGTAACGTTCACAATTTATGCCTTGACAGCATACTTGCGAAGGGGAAAGTGGGCATCCTTCTTTTGTTGCTTAACAGTCTTGAGCTTGCGTTCATAAGGAGTCAAAGCACGACGCATGGCACGGGTCTTCTTGACACGGAGATCGAGAGGGACGTACTTTTTCTTTTGGTAAAAGAGACGAAGCTGCTCACGTTGGGTTTGGTTGATGACGGTCAAAGTACGAGCAACGTTCTTGCGCACAACACCACTATTGATATTGCTAAGTCTCATGTATGAAAATACCACCATATATATATCCTATACCCACATTTGGTGGAGCTTGGCAGCAGAGCCACCAGCAACCTTTTGAACACGAAGAGAGGCGAGTTCTTGCTTTTGTTCCTCAAGCGTCTTGAGGAGCTCAGCCTTGTTTTGATTACGCAACTCGTGGGCCTTCAAAGTAGCCTATCAAGACGATATGTCAACGTTTTTCCTGTACACTGAGAAAAGGCTGTAATATCCGCATCCATCCATCCATTCATCATTGTCGGCTTTAGATGCATATAAACGTGTGCCGATGGTATCGTTCAAAATAGCGTATAACAATAGATCCGTGTTGTAAATGTCGTTTGCGAATAGCGATGATGGTGGATGGATGGGTTACATAATGGATGGATGGCTCACCATTTGTGATGATTAGGAAAGAGGATGGATGCAGGATACAAGGTTGTGTTCCCTACAAGCCCTTGGCGTGGTCCGGTCCGGCACACACACGCGCACGCACTCTGGCTCGCTCATCACTCTCTCTCGGGGATGTGGAGTTTTAATGGTAAAGTGGCACTCATTATTATAGATGCAAGATGCTGCTGCTGGCAGTAGCTACTCGTAGTGTAATCCTCAAGGATAAAAATAATGCTCAAGTAGATGTTGTACATACATTTTACACAGCAAAGGTAAGGTACCATCTATGCGGTGCGGCTCAAACAACGAAACCAGGTAAGCAGCCTTTTCTCACTAATTTGCCTGTATTGGTATAATTGCATATGAATTAAAGTGATCGACGACGAATGCTTCTTTGATTTCTTTTCATGTCATCTTAAAAAGTCGTGCACAATCAAATCGCTTGAAGAGTTTATCCACCTTATCATCATGATTCCCCAATGCCAAGAGAATGGAATTGAAGATAGGATAATGTTTAGCCGCTTAGGATTCTTGCACTCGTATTCACAATGACCACCCTATACAATGAGCGTCGTTGTGATGGTGTGATAGAAATTCAAATGAAAGCAAAACAAAGGAGAGATGAGACTTGACCTCTTTTTGCATGGTATCCAAGGATGAGAGCAAATAAAATGCATGTAACCCACACACAAACTGCCTAGAACCGTTAGGGCCATTCGATTGCGGAGAGCGAGAGAAAAACTCATTTCACGCCCCCCAGAGATGCGATTCCTGCTGGGCCATCAAACCACACCTTAAGCGGGGAAGAAGCCGACAATGATGATGCACGTATGTACACAAATCACCTTTTACTATCGTTTTCTCCCGTGATTGCCATAAGCGATAAGATGATGATATGCAGATGAATGAGTGCGATAAAATTATACGGCATTGAATAGGTAGGATGAATGAGTGAAAAGTGTTCAATGGCATTCAAAAGTCTTTTCCCAGGCCTTCCCGATACCCTGCAAGCACTTTTGAGACCATGAGATTTCGACTGAAACATACCAAGGACTGGGGCCATGGCTCCGTCTTAAAAAAAAACCAAGGCCAAGAAGGTAAATGTATTCGCAACAACCTACACTCACATTTACATACACACACATACAGGCGACGGCATGAAAGGATTTGCACATGTAGATCACTGTTGCAAAAATGACACAGGGTGGGACAATTTGGGCACTGCACCACGTGTAAAAAAACCATCTTACTGCTTTTCGGTGCTTGACGCGTTGCACAACACTAAAAATAACACCCGCCAATTAAGCCTGCAATCAGGCAACCCAATATCACATATAATCCACCATCATCAGCTTATCCAGGAGAGAAGAAGAATGGATGCTAACCGTTCTTGTGTAGCTCAGTGGCACCCTTGCTTCTATCGCTCTAAATAACACCTTGTTTTTTGGTGCCGTGTAGTGCATATGCTACGCCATTTAGCATGATCGTAGCAACAAGGGGGAAAAAAAGAAGCACAATGGCATGTATCTATGTTTTTGGATATATATGGTTTTGTTGACAGGTACACTTTAAGTAAAGAGATCGCCGTTGAAAAATCGGCAAATGTATATACATTGTATGTGTGTGATGTGAGTTGTGCGACGTTAATGGTGCGACCGAGATTGTGTATATAAAAGAATAGAGGCGACTTTGATGACTTTTATAACCGCTTTTCTTCCATTCCATTCTTTTTAAACATGAAGTTCGCCCTTTCTCTCGCTGCTGTTGCCGCCTTTGTTGCCGCTGTCTCTGCTCAAGGCATCTCTGTCATCAACCCCACCCTTGGTGTATGTATCCATTCAATTGCATTTATTATCCATTGTATTGTATTGTAATCGCTCACGTATACCTATGTCTATACAATTAGGCCAAGTGGCCCGCTGGTTCCAAGCAAACCATTACCTGGAACGTTGATGGTGCTAAGACCGTTACTGGCATTGTGTTGCGTCAAGGTGATGCCAACAACCTTAACACCCTCTACACCATCTCTTCCGATCAAATTGATGCCAGCGAAGGCAAGTACGAGTGGACCATTCAAAGTGACACCAAGCCTAGCAACGACTGTAAGTATACAATAACCCATTGTACAATTGTAATTTGAGCAAGATGGGTTAACTTTTATATCATAGATGCTGTCCAAGTGACCACTGACCAAGGTCAACAATACTCTCCTTTCTTTGAAATTACCGCTGGTGGCGATAGCGGTAGCGGTAGCAGCAACTCTACCAGCTCTGATGCTCCTTCTGCTTCTGGCTCTGCTGCTGCCTCTGGTTCATCTGCTGCTGCCTCTGGTTCTTCATCTGCCTCTGGCTCTGCTGCTGCCTCTGGCTCTGCTTCTGCCTCTGGTTCCGCTGCTGCCTCCGGCTCTGCTTCTTCATCTGCTAAGCCTACCTCTGCTTCTGCTTCTGGCTCTGCTGATTCCTCCTCCTCTTCTGCTGCTGCTTCCTCTGATGCCGCTGAAAACGATGAAAGCGCTGGTTCTTCCTTCAAGGTCAATGCCGCTCTTGGTGTCGCTGCTGGTGCCGCTGCTCTTGCTCTCTTCTAAGAACAAACACACACACCTATTATTCCCGCATTAGAAGAGTATAAGTGCCGAGTAAATCAATAGCATTCTTTTTTTGTAAAGACCCTTGTTCTCTCATCATGTTATTCAATATCTAATAATTACTTCATTCTCTATTCTTCAATGACACATACACAAATGGGATAGGGTGGATTGTAGTGGGATAATGGCTTTTCTTTTTTCTTAAGGCTGATTCATCATGTACAATATATAAAAAGGTAAAAAGGGTTGGGCTATAATACAAGGTTGTTGTTGTAGTAGTGGTGGTGGTAGTAGTAGTATCTTGGAGTAGTAGTAAAGGAAAGTTCAGATGCTCTATAAAAGCGTTGCTGTTGTTGTTGCTGCCGTTGCTGCAAGAAGAGGGGATGTAGTCGCCTGCGACCAGGATTGTTGCTGCCAATGGGAGAATGCATGTGTGTTGTTTTGTTGGTATGGTTGTATATACGGGTGTAGATGGTATGTTCGAATAAAGGAAAAAGGATCGTGCAAAGTATCACAGATACAAGGAAGCCAACATCTTTTGCAGCTTGTTGTGCGTACGAGGTGGATATGAATCACGGTGTTGAGAGGTGTTCTAGAAAATGACATGTCAATGAAAGGTCGAAATGCATGAGAGACCCAAAAAATACCTTGGCTATAATGGTGGGATATATCGGTCGGCAAGAGGCTGCTTTATGGCGACATTTGTCATGACAAATCAATGCACAAGCTATAGTAAACATGGCAACTGTGAGTACACTCGTATCATGGATACATCGTTCTTTTACTTACCTTCACAAAAGTAAGCATGTCGTTTGACCGTAACCATGCACACCTTACAAGTAACAGCTATAAAAGTGATATCAGCCATTAATTGCAATTAAAAGCATGGCCGTTGTTATTACCTTTACCAAACATGGTCTTGACAAATTGATGCTCAATGAATTGCTTTTTGCGGATATTGCTCGCTGCCACACGTTGAGAATCCATGGTGGGATTAGTTCGCATGTATTGATAGATCATTGCCAAATCATCGTCGTCGTCTTCAAGGTGTTGATCTACTTGAGGTCTTTCGAGAGTATTCTCCTCGACATTGTAATCATCATCTTCTTCCAGGACTTGGTTGGGTTGTTGTTGTTGTTGTTGATCGGGAGTAGTAGCGAGTGCTGATGATATCCATGGATGCTGCATTAAATCCTTTGCTGTGGGTCGTTGCGTTGGATCTTTTTGGAAACAAGCATACAACAAATCTTGAAGAGTCTGCATTGGAGTTGATAATAAGCACTTGATCCACCCATCCATCCACTGGTCTTTCCTATATCTTACCTTTGATGCATTTTCTGGAATGGGTGGATGATCATCTTCGACAATGTGATATAAAGCTGACATGGCAATCATTCCCGCGTAAGGTGGTCGGCCCGTAAGGAGTTCAATGATGGTGCAACCAAGCGACCAAATGTCTGACTTTGTAGAAGCACCCTTAAGCTCGATTACTTCAGGTGCCATCCAATTGGGAGTTCCAGCAGGTGCGCCTAATTCATCTTGCATCATGCGTAGATTCAATGAAACACCAAAATCCGTCAACTTGACATCGCCGGTCTTTGTAGAAAGAATGTTGGCAGCCTTAAGGTCACAATGAACCACCTGATACACAAATTAGGTTAGACATTATCCACCCATTCACATCTCCCCCTTACATTACTTACCTCGTGCTCGTGTAAATAAGCAAGACCGGAAAGGATTTTTTGGGTATACGATGCGACAAGTGCTTCAGGAAATTTACCAAATGCCTTGAGCGTTGAAAGGAGGGAGCCATTCTCCACATATCTAATGGGTTTATAGTTAATCTCCTCATTCCAAGCATCGTATTTCTCTCCCTTATACATACTCGAGGACAATGTTAAGATATGTATCATCCCGAACAGAACCAAGATAGCGAACAATATTGGCGTTATCCATATCCTTGAGAAGCTCGACCTCTTGCTATTATAAGGAATAAAGTTAATATCATCTCTACTCCACAATTAATGTCTACTTGCCATGATCTCACTATCCACTTGAATGTCTTCAATACAAATCCGTTTGATGGCTACGATCTCACCGGTTTGAACATTCAATGCTCTATAGAATGGGATATAAGTAAAGCGATACATAGAAGGACACATGCCCACACACGTACCGATAGACAGCACCAAATTGTCCTTTGCCAATGCAATTGCCAAGTTGCTATGAGATAGCGAATAAGCAACTATAAGAAAGACATGCCATTTTCTGCAACTTACAAAATATGTGGTTGTGTTGTGTTTATCTTGTTTCATGGCAATCATGGAAGACTCCTTTGAGCAAGCTGATCGATTATTCTCCTCTTTGAGGTCATCACTGCTTTTGGATTCAAGATGATGTTGCTGATGGTGATCAGGAGTTGGAGATGGTGTATGAAGAGGACGACGGCTTTCTGCATAGCAAGGTGTTGAGAGTGATGATCGAGGATAAGGCTCATGATCTGATGATGATACGCATAGAAACAAATGATCATCCCCCATCATGTCATGTTGTTGACAACCACTACCACCAAGCGATTCGGGTCGAGTACTGCTACTTGCTGTAGAGGTTGATGATGCTCGTTGTTGCTCCTTTTGTGTAAAGATCACCCCCTCCTTATCCTCCTCCTCGCCTGCTGTGTCCGTGTCTGTGTCCGTAGTGGAGATAGCCCCTTCACCATCCTCGATACTACTCGTGCTGCTATTGTAATCCATGCTGCTGCTGCAGCTGTCACTGCTACGTCGGCGGCGTCGTCGTCTTCGAGTGACTCCTTGCACATCACCACTGCGAGTGGCCATTGTACTGTAGCCACTATCCAATGTGGGGCGTAAATTGGATCGATACGTTCTTCGTAATGCCTCGGCCTTTTCGGTAATGCGATTGGTATCCACCACCGATAATGTAGTAGCAGGCGGTGTATCATCTGTCACTTGGGATGCTTGACCAAAGATAGCTTTGACATGACGATGCCGAGAAGATTCATCACGATATTTGTTGTTGGGAAGGGAATCAAATTGCTTTCTGATAGGTGCTGTTCCTCCACGTTCAGCGTTTTTGAATAGACGAGAAATCGATGTACGGCGTGCAGAGGGTCGATCACGTTCTGTATGGTGCTTTCGTGTGCTGTTGTATTGGCGTTTCTTTCGCGAGCTGATACGAGCAAGTGTAAGAATGGTATTGACAACCTGTAATAATAATACGATGAGTCAATTGAAAATGATAAAGCAATGATTGGCATATGTACATACAGCTCCCATGTTTCTGGCCTCGTATAGATCAATAGGTTGAAAGAGATCGGATGATGGTACACCAAGCTAAAGGAAAGGAAAGGGTAATGGAAGAAGAGGAAGAAATGATCATGGATCAGCAAGTTAATATACCATATAACATTCCTTTCTCGATGGATGCTTACCTCGCGTGCCCCTTTAAGAAACAAACTGATATTGGCCATCTATATACAAGTAGACCTTGTTAGCCATCATTCCTTGTCTCAAGATATGCTTCTTTTGCATCCATCCAACCCCTCCTCCTTTCCAACAAGAGGATGTTCTCCCTTCTTTAGCACATATCTCTCTCTTCCCCTCTTGTCCCCTTTTTTTCCCTCTTGGTTCCTGGTTGTTGGCATTGAATTCGCACAAAGAGAGATACTTGCCTTGACGAATGCACTATGGTGAGTACCAATGCTGGGTATGGCCCCAGGTTTCAGGGCATTGATCAGGCTATAATGATAATGATGATAGGGTATATGCATGTCAGTTGTCGTCCCCATTCAAGTCGCATAAGATGACCCTACTTGCAAAGCACGATGCCGTCTTGGAGTTGACTAAAGAGATTGTCTGATTCCAGTTGGAGTCCACATGTTGTATTAATAAACTGAAGTGCAGCGATGCGATTGTCGTGAGTGTCGTAGAGTCGTGGTGGGTGTATCAATGGAGTTGACATTGCGAGTGAATGGACGGTTGTTGAAGGCGGCAAAAGTTGTTTCAAGGGATACAGGGGTGAAGGAAAGAGAGTGCAAGAGAAAGAGAGGGAGAGTGACAGGAGGTGTTTGTATGTGTATCAAAGACACCCGCGTTATAGTAGTAGCAATAGCAAAAGAGACAAAGAAGAAAGAAAGGAATAAAAAAGAATCCAATGCAAGTTTGGATATGGCAATAAAGCTTTTCCACCAGCATCAACTCAGTGTTTATGAGAAACGGGATTGACTCGAAAAAGGACTATAGACACACGCGTCTCGTTGCACAACATTGGGGACACCGTGCGCCAAAGCGCGCGAGACAAGAAGTATTCAAAAAGATGTTGTGCCCATTTACTGGAACACACAATGACGATGATGTCTCCCGTTGCAGAACATTACTTGTTCGGGTTTAGTTGACGCCTTTTACATGCTTTTTGGGACAATCCATCGTTGTCTTGGTTGCTCAATGTATCACCAAAATGATTTCTTCCATCCACATGTTGTGTGTGAGTGAGGAAGGATAATGCTTACAATCCACATACACACACACCTCCTACATAACCCTCCTCTTTCTCCTTCTCCACACATGTCTCCTCGAGCCCTTGTAAATCCATCGTATCATCCTGGTTTTAACCCTTATCAATTCAAAGATACTAACGATGATGCCACGAATTCGAATGGCGAAATCGCAGTTATGGACCACGTTTATTTGTCTTGGTCGCCGAATCAAAGAATTGTGTAACAGTAATGATCGACATTGTGCATAACGCTCCCAGTTGGTGGGACCTTCTCTCTTTGCTTTTGCCTTTTGACATATGATTGTCTTTTTTTCAGCCTCTTTACAAAAAAGAAACGATGCTGCACAAATCCACGTAATCAATCAGGGCACACTTTTCCATATGCATAAAACGGTGTTGTCCATGTCCTTCAGGGACGCATGCTGGTACATAACAACAAGTATTTCCTGCATGTGGATGCATGGTGTGTTGGTGTGTAATTCCACCCAAGTGTCAATACTTGTCATGATGCAAACAACAAAAGCATATTATGCTTCCCGATCTTGCAGCAACAACAACAACAATAATAATAATAATAATAGCATGTTTGCCGATCGGATCGTTGTTGTTGGAAGCACTAAACCCCATCCGACGATAAAAGCTGATTATTCAATCTCTCCCCCACGCCTCCCCCAACCACTGGAATCAGCGAACGAATGAAATGGTTACATAAATATAGCGATTGCCGATCGATTTGAAGAATACTTTGTTGGCTGTTCTTCCATCTTCCTTTCTCGTATACATTGCAACCCAAGAGTATCGCAGCTAAGACATAGTACACGCCATCCTGTGCCACAATCATCCCTCTTATGCATGCATATCGTCAACAATCATGCAAATCTCTCTTCAATCTTGGGGATAAACGGGTACGCGTGTGTGGCAATCCATGCCCAAATCCTGATATTACTTTTGAAGATCAACACGTAGTATTTTCGCGCGAGGCTGATTTTCTACTACACCTTCGCACACACACATAAAATGACACTTTTGATAGTCAGGAATTCGTTGTATTCCCCCAACATCATACACTAGCAAGGTACTCTTGGTATATTCTGCGTGATTGAATGGATGAAAAATACAAGGCATACAGTAACACACTACATCGAGCCTGCTTCTTAAGGATGTCAGCTACCCCAAACGTATTGGGAATCGCCTACTTTTATCAAGTTTTAGGTTGGATGAATACATAGCCTCTTTTTGTTCCATTGAGCTATGACCAACATCATCATCTTTGATAGACGTAGCAGTCATCGCTTAAAATGACACTTCTCATCATCTGTTAGACCAATTGCAGATTTATTTATCATAGCGATGAGAGAAGTAGGAGGGTAGATAAAGGGTACAAGCATTCACTATGTGGATGGATGCGATTCTTTGTGTCAACCAGGTCACACATGAGGCATTGAAGGACCGGGCTCAAAAAGATTTCGTTGTGGTAGTAGTGTCGCAGCAGCACCTTTACACCTTTTGATCGGCACACCATGGCAGCCACTCTCATTCGCAAAGCAGCTCCCGATGTGGACGACGCCATTATCGACTATCTCGACGGCTATTTGAAAGAAAACGACTTTGACGACGAGAATGAGGACGCCATTGACGACTTTGTTAAGCCCTTGTTGATCGATGCGGGTGGCAAGGAGGATCGTATCACGGCATTGTGTGCTGAACTCACCAAGCTTTTCGACACTCATCGTGCAGCTGCCGAGAAGAATGCATCAGCAACTCGCAAATTGGAACAGGCTATCACGATCGGTAGCCAATCTGGTGTCTCTGCTACAGCACGTTTGGGAGCAAGTGGTGTGGAACTGGACCATTTATCTGGCAAACGCGTTCAGTCGCAAGTGGATCAAGACAAGTTGCGTAAGGCTGAAGCCAAGATTGCTGCCAAGATGGCCAAGCGTCAGCAAAAGACCAATCAACGTGTCGAGTATGAAGCATCCAAGTTGATCAATGAGCAAAAAGCACTTCAAGAAGAGTACAAGTTGTATAATCCTATTCTCGATTACACCTCCACCAAGGGCAAGATCAAGGATATCAAGATTGAGAACTTTGATATCTCATTCGCGGGTCGTCGTATCCTTACCGATGCCAATCTCACTGTTGCCTTTGGTCGTCGTTATGGTGTCGTGGGCAAGAATGGTATTGGTAAATCTACCTTGTTGCGTGCCATTGCTCGTCGTGAAGTGAGCGTGCCTCATCACATTTCGGTGCTTTATGTGGAACAAGAAGTATGTATTTTTGGTATTGCTATGTGTGGAGGAGGATGATCCATTCTTACATTTACATGTTAGGTTGTTGGTGATGATACCCCAGCCATTGAAATGGTGTTGCGAGCAGATGTCTGGCGTGAGCACTTGTTGGAAAAGGAACGTGATTTGACCGGCCGTATCAGCCAATTGGATGCACAACTTGATGAGGATGAAGAGTTATCCGAGGATGAAAAGAACAAGATCAATGGCCAAAAGGATAGCCTGAACACAGAGCTCAAGGAGGTCTTTAGCAAACTTGAGGATATTGAGAGTGAAAAGGCTCCTGCACGGTAAGTAAGATAAGGAGGCTCTTTTTTCATTTGGATATTGATTGGGATTTTTGTAACACTTTTAGGGCTGCAGCTATCTTGTCAGGTCTTGGTTTCCCAGAAAAAGATCAACATCGCGCAACACGAGAGTTCTCAGGTGGTTGGCGTATGCGTATTTCTTTGGCACGTGCTCTCTTCTGTAAACCCGATGTGCTCATGCTTGATGAACCGGATAACATGTTGGATGTAAGTGTACGCGATCTTTGCTATCAACAAGTGTGGCTGAATGAGCTCTCCTCTTTTTGTGTAGATCCCTGCCATTGTATGGCTTGAACAATATTTGCAAAAGTGGCCAAACACATTGATGGTGGTTTCTCACGACAGAGGTACGTGTATACATGTCTTTGACACCTGCTACAGGGGCTCTAATAAGCTCTTACATAGAATTCTTGGACGAGGTTGCAACCGATATTTTATACATGCATTCTGAAAAGCTTGATTACTACAAGGGCAACTTTACACAATTCCATGCCACCAAAGAGGAACGAGTACGCAACCAAATCCGCGAGTATGAAGCACAAATGGAATACCGAAAGCATTTGCAAGATTTCATCGATCGTTGGAGATACAATGCAAAGCGTGCACCCCAAGCTCAATCGCGTATCAAGATTTTGGAGAAATTGCCTGTGTTGGAGCCACCTACTAGCGAAAAGGAGGTCACCTTCTCCTTCCCTGATCCAGATGCTATCTCTCCACCCGTGCTACAAATGAACGACTGTCTCTTTGGTTATGATCCAAAGAAAAAGGTGATCATCAAGGATATCAATTTGGATGTACGACTCGACTCGCGTATCGCCGTGGTGGGTCCTAACGGTGCCGGTAAATCAACACTTCTCAAGCTATTGATTGGACAACTTTCGCCCAACACCGGTGAGGTGCATCGCAATGGTCGTCTTCGTATCGCTTACTTTACTCAGCATCATATCGATCAATTGGATCTCACCAAGAGCGCTGTTGGATTTATGGCGGATCAATATCCTGGAAAGAGTGAGGAAGAATACAGACGTCATCTTGGTGCTTTTGGTATCACTGGTATGGTTGGTCTGCAAGTCATGAAGACCTTGTCAGGTGGTCAAAAATCGCGTGTTGCTTTTGCATGTCTCAGCTTGCAACGCCCTCACATTTTGGTTTTGGACGAAGTGAGTTATTTAAAACAAGTGTGTGTGTGTATTTATACGTATAATGAGCTAACATTATCCTCTCTCTCTCTCTTAGCCTACCAACCATTTGGATATGGAATCTATTGACGCGTTGCAGGGTGCATTGGAACGTTTCAGTGGTGGTGTCATTACTGTTTCTCACGATGAACGCTTTATCAACAGCGTATGCAATGAGATTTGGATCTGTGAGGATGGTTTGCTCAAGAAGTTTGCTGGCACCATTAAGGATTACAAGGTAAGCATGGTAGAAAAGGAAAAAGTGGAAGGAAAACTTAGTTATTCATCACCATCATCCCCTTTTTTCATTCTAGCAATTGATTGTCCCCAAAGATCAACAAATGGTACTATAGAAGGTTCTATAATGAAGGTAGCAAAATTTATCTATGTGACATGTTGTTTTCCAAAGAAAATGTGTGTGTGTGTATGCCATTGGGGGGGGTTGTCAGCTTGTGTAGCTGGAAACTGAGTTTGACTGAGAAAGTACCACATAATTTGGGGTACTTGACTGGTACCGAAATTTCGGGTGCCAATCAAGGTTAAAAAGTCACTGTGCACATGCATCTCGGAAAACTGATCCGGCATAAAAGGCAACAAACTTACTACATGCGCCCACAGAAATCAATGGCGGATGTTATTATACGTGTTTGTGTTCCAACAAAATGCAAGGGAACAACCATTTTGGCAAGATGGAAAGCTCTTGATCAATCTATTCAGAAAGGGTCACAATTCCCGTCATCTGTTATCCAAAGAAAAAAGTCCTCTTATAAAGGGTTGCGCCCTTTTCTTTCCTTTTCTTTTCTCTTTGTCACAATAAAGATTCATTCTTTGTTTGTGACCATCTACTGGGTACCTCATAATATGAAGCACGTCGCCCGCTCTACCTTGGGGACCTCCTTCTTTATCCGTCAGCGGCGTGCGCGCGTGTGAGGTCCCCTTCGTGATCTCTATTGTTTAACGTCGGTTCAAGATCCATGCCTTCTTGCTCTTCTGAAACTACAAAAAGCCTCAAGGTGTCCTTACTTGCCATCTGATTCTAAACTCTGCCATCCTTTTCCTCAAGGGGCATTTCAAATAAACCAACTTTTATTTTTTTCCACAAAAAACAACACGCTTGTAGTTGAGGGAGGGGGATGAGAGAAGAGGGAGAAGAAAAAGATTTATCACTTTACGCGTTGCGTAGATATTTGGTACTCAGTCCCACCAGAGAACACCATCTTCACTCAAAAGGAGATACCCACGGATATTTGTGTTTGCATCGTAAAAAGCAAGTCGAATCATGTCGCTTTCTCGATGCTCACTCATCTCAATATGATCGACATAGTCACCAGCAGCCAAGGAAGTTTTGTTCATTGTCATAGTCAAACGGCATTGCATATAGTTTCTTAGTATACAAGGTTGCCAGTGATTGGGAGCAAGAGAAGATGCATGGTAACGATGCTGCAGCTTGGGTGGCCCTTGCGTAGGGTACATGCCGTTTTGCTGTTTTGCTATCCTCACCGATTTAAATAGCTTGGACCATGCAGTCGTGTCACGTATATCTTCTTCATCCTTATAGATGACGTGTCCCTGTCTCATTATGTATCCATGTTCTTCCTCCTTGAATGTCACGAATGTATCAATAAGATGGAACACGCAATAATAATGTTGCAGGGAGTCATCCTCTTCGACCAATGTCACATCATGGAACACTCGACGAACACCGGTTTGAGTAATATGCCGCACTTGGCTTTTGGCACATAGTAGCATAGCGTCTTGATCACATGCAAACGAGGGTACTTTCCAATAACCATCTTCAGAGCCATAACGAAAGAGATCCAATAAGGTACGCTGAATGGCCTTGTCGCTTTGTTGTGCAAAATAGTCGCAAAAGATTTGGGAATCAATATTGGATGCAGTTGCAAGGAGGTTGCGATCGATAGGTTTGATGTTGGATGCTGCTATCATCTCACAGCACACGCTGAGCCAAGGTTGCAAAGAGTCATCATCACCAAAATAGGACAACAAGAATTGTATCTGGCAATGACGGCTGGAGCCAACTAGATACATGTTACGACAAGTGGTTGATAAATGAAAGTAGTCCTTGGGAGATAAAAGTCGTACAAAGATCTCATGGAGAATCTCATTTGGGAGCTGATTGAGCATTGTTGATGTATTGTAAATGGTGTAGATAGTAGGCGAGAAACAATGAGCATTGATTTATAAATACATTTACAATGAAACATGATGTTGCTGGGTTACCTGTTGATCAACGATGTGCTTGTATCATCGGGGGTCAGCAGTTTTGAGATGCTGGTGCACGGCCATCACATCAGCTGTCAATGAGTGATACTATCCTTCAAGTGCAAAATACCAATGGGTATATGAGTATGGGGCAAACGATGTCATTTTGCATTAAAGGATCATGCAATGTCACATCAGCGGGCTTCCCGTGACTTGGCAATGATGATGGGGGAGAAGCTGGGTTATCTCGTTTGGAAAACAAAACTCTTTTCAACACACGCACACACACACACCCTTTGACATTGTTCACCACCATGGCCCTTGCTCGTTTCGCTCATCAATTGGCTCTTCCTTCATTGACTCAATCACCAGCATTCGGTGCCATTGCCGTCTCCAGCACATTCAAACTTCCCATTTGGCTTGAACCGTTCCTGTGGGCAGCACCCAAAAAGAAGACTTCCCATTCCAAGAAACGTATGCGTGCCTCCAACAAGGGCTTGCAAAACAAGGAAAACGTCACCGCATGTCCAGCATGTGGCAACTACAAGTTGCTCCATCATTTGTGCAGTCATTGCTATGGCAACATCAAGCAACAACAAAAAAAGATGGTCGCTTAGACAACGTTACATTCAATCTTTCCCGACAGCCAAGCACAACGCACACACCCATCATTTACAACAACACACATCCATGCATCATCTTTAAACGTATACAACACACACAAACACAAACTCACCGAACCGTCAACCTGTAATACCTCGCATGTAAAACAGAAAATGCATTAGCAGCAAAAGTTATCAATACAAAGAATATTTTACAACAGCATGTTCGGTCATGATTGTTGACATGACAAATGGGATGGGAAAAGGTCGACGCATAAGGACCCTGAAAGTCACATAATGGATGGGGAAAGAGAGAGAGAGAGAGAGAGGAATTCATTCTAAGGGAGGTATTGTTGTGGGCTTGATAGTAATGATCTATACCCCACCAGACGATGACGATGAGTGTTATACGTTGAGTTGTACAAGGTCTCATACCACATTGTGTAATATACCCAAGCGACTGACGATCGACCCAACCATGCCTCGTTCACGACAAATGTTTTCATCATTGGAGAATAAAAAAGTGGGGCTCCATATTATGCATGATGGCGTTTATTGGATCTGGATTAGATTACTTTAATTTTTCTCTCTCTCCTTTTGCTGTAGCAGCACACAAGGTTTTGCCTGTGGATCGATATCGGACGACTTGTCTAAATCAGTATGTCACTAACGGCACCGGGCGATCATGTGAGATAGCATCAGTGAGCTTATCCAGGTACGTTCATTGTGCACGCCCCACACCCACCCACTCTATTACTTCTCCTTGCAGATCCTATGTACTCCTCGTTCATGTTTTATCACTTACACGTATACGCTATCAAGCTTTCTCAAGGGGGAAGTGCCATTAGTGCATACATTTACAATAGCGTGGAGGATGCATGCTGATCCGGTGGGAAAAATGATAATTCTGCAAAAGATGTGATGATGCGTGAGTGCCCTGTTTTGTTTATCTCGTACCACGTTAACTCTCTTTCCCTCCCCCTTCTCTTTCAGGTTAAAAAGGTAGAAAAAAAATGAGGCTGCGACTCCCATCTTTCGGTTATTCCATACAACATGCTTCCGAAAGACAAACAACCTGACACCACCGCTGTAGTAGAATCAGCCGAAGAGATCATCCTTAAGCCATCGGTGGTGATCGATCCCATAAAGGAACGCAAGTTAAAGCGCAAAGTGGACTTGAGATTGATGGTGTGGTCTTTCCTTGCATCCTTCATCAACATGCTGGATCGCAACAACATGCGTATGTTGTTGATGTTATCACAAATCGAAGCACAAGCAAACAATCATTAACCATGATGATGATCTCATCTAGAAAATGCTTATACCAATGGAATGGAAAAAGATCTCAACCTCAATTCATCGGTCTACAACTGGGCAGTAACCATGTTCTTTATTGGCTATGTGATGTAAGTGGCAACAAATTCCCCTTTTTCAATCGCCAAGTAAGGTCTCACAAACAAATCTCAATATGCAGAACGCAAATCCCAGCCAACATGATCATTACGAAATTCCCCCCTCGTATCTTTTTGCCTACTTGTGTCATTATTTGGGGTGCCGTTCTTTGCTTTATGTCTATCGTCAAGGATCATAAAGGATTATTAGCGCTTCGATTTTGCCTTGGTGTTGCTGAAGCAGTAAGTGGTCATGTACGATCCATGCATGGAATGTATGCATGTGCTGATATAGAATGTCCAGACCCTTTATCCATGCATTGTCTTCATCCTTGGAACATGGTATACAAAGGAGGAATTGAGCAAACGGCAAACGCTGGTCGATGTTGGAAGTCCTTTTGCTGGTGCTTTTGGTGGCATGATGGGAGGTGCTATCGCCCAAAACATGCAAAATACTGCAGGTCTTCGAGGATGGCAATGGTTGTTTATCATTGAAGGTCTTATGGCTGTGGTCATTGGGTTGTCAGGATACTTTTTACTTCCCAGCTATCCACACAACACGTCATGGCTTTCTCAAGAAGAACGGGAGTTGGCTGTAGCACGACAAGCTGCTCAAGGCAAGAGTATCAAACCCAAACCATACAGCTGGAAAATGTAAGTACATTGGTTGGCACATACAAAGGAGAGAGAGAGAGAGAGAGAGAGAGAGAGAGAGAGAGAGAGACCATGCATTGTCTTCATCCTTCCGGAACATGGTATACAAAAGGAGGAATTGAGCAAACGGCAAACGCTGGTCGATGTTGGAAGTCACTTTTGCTGGTGCTTTTGGTGGCATGATGGGAGGTGCTATCGCCCAAAACATGCAAAATACTGCAGGTCTTCGAGGATGGCAATGGTTGTTTATCATTGAAGGTCTTATGGCTGTGGTCATTGGGTTGTCAGGATACTTTTTACTTCCCAGCTATCCACACAACACGTCATGGCTTTCTCAAGAAGAACGGGAGTTGGCTGTAGCACGACAAGCTGCTCAAGGCAAGAGTATCAAACCCAAACCATACAGCTGGAAAATGTAAGTACATTGGTTGGCACATACAAAGGAGAGAGAGAGAGAGAGAGAGAGAGAGAGAGAGAGAGAGAGAGAGAGAGAGAGAGAGAGGAGAGAGAGAGAGAGAGAGAGGGAATGAGCCATACTCATGTCACTATTACTACTAGTCTATGGAACGTGTTAGCCACACCTTATGCTTGGGTTGCAATGCTCATTTTCGCTTGTGCATTTATTGGCAATACAATCTACGTCAACTTTGCCATCATTTTACGTGATATGGGGTATGATCCTGCATTTTCCAATTACATGACAACACCGGCATACGTGTTTGCAGGCATTGTTGGTATGCTGATTGGGTGGAGCTCTGACAGACACGGCGACTATATTGTGCACCTGATTGTATTGCAACTTTGGGTGGGTGGATGGTACTTGGCCATGGCACTTGTCAATCACGGCAATAATCCAGCACCTTTAGCATTTGTTGGTACCTATGCTGTTGCTCCAAGTTTTGTCACTACTACCTTATCCCTCGTTGGCGTTAATCATATTTTCAAGGCTGATCATAATACACGGGCATTGGCTATCGGATTTATCAACAGCATAGGGATGCTTGCACCTAACTTTATCAACGTACGCGCATGGGTGGTCACTGATTCGCCAGCTTTCTGTAAGTAAAAGGTTGAAAAGGATCGTAATGATGATGACGCTGAATCGGATACTTGATAGATACTGGTAAGCTGACCAATATGGGAATGAGCTTTTTTTCGATCCCACTTGTCATTTTGCTATGGTGGCTGCTTCGCCATAACATCATGTTGCCAGAGGCTACCAAAGATAGAAGTTCAGGTACGTGTGTGAATCATAATGGCATGATCAATATCGGTTGCTGAATATGTAGTAATGAATGATCTTCCAGGCGACGACAATGAAAGCATGCCGTCTGATGAACAAGGAAGTAGCAAATACGGCGCTGTCCATCGTGCCTCGCAGCCTTGATCCAAATACCCCTTTTCTTTCTCGTTTTATTCTAGAGGATTACAAGTTGTAATATCTTATTAGTAGTAGTAGTACATACACAAATCCATAAAATGTATCATCCAATTTGTCATTTGCTGTCACACAAACGATAATGAGAATACGATCAAAGGATGATGTTAGTAGCTGTCATAGAAGAGCGTGTCAAAGCACGATAATCGGGTGCAGCAATCGTTCGGCATCGTAGCATCAATGAAAAACGGTTCGTTTGCCACGCATTGTATATGTCTAGATCTTTCCCATCCCATGCACCCACACCCATATCCATACCCACATCCACATCCATATCCGAATCTACATCCATATCCACATCCATATCCATAAGTCGTATGTATTAAAGCAAATTGCTACACGTAAATAAAGCTGCTTGTATATAATGGCTATCTGCTATCCACGTGACAAGACTGTCAGGCAAGTTGCTGCAAGGAAGAACACTGCTTGAGACGATGGAGTAAATGATTCGCTGATGGCCATTGCCGGAATGGATGCTGTTGCGATTGGCCGTGGTAGAGGAGTGTGCAAGAGCGTGTGTTGTGTCAAGACACTCGTGTGTTGTAGAAGAGTGACAAGAAGGCTGCGTACACGCCATGGACTTGCCATTCAGTCAAAGACAATCGGATCAAGACATTCGTAGGATTGACATGATGGGTTGAAGCAAGACAATCGTTCGCAGGTGGTAGTTGTATACTTGAATGGGCCAGCAGTTGAGAATGGGAGAAAGAGACAAGAAGTTGCGGGAGTGGAAGAGTTGAAAATTAAAAGTAGGTTGAACTGATCTTGAATGCTATTTCTTTGTTTGAGCGTTGCTCATTCAAATCATCTCGGACCATGCAAGTTGAAAGATGGGGATGATGGGCTGGAGCAGGACAATCGTTCACATGCATTGGATTGAGAAACAAAGATGATTGGGAGGAACGGGCTATCAAGTGGCAGTTTACGTATAACTAATCAATTTGATTCTTCTGATATTGGATGATGTTTCTGTGTGTGAGCGTAACTCAACCAAATCCTCTCGGATCAAGAAAGTTGAATGATGGGCATGCTGGGCTGGAGCAGGACAATCGTTCGTATGCATTGTTTTTGGGCAACAAAGGTGAATGGGAGGAATGGGCTGTTAGCTGGCATTTTATCAACTCTTCCTGAATGCTGTACAAGTATCATGCATTCCACAGGTACTGACTTCTGGCTGTGTTACACAAAGAAGTCCTTCTGCATCTTTGGCTCTAGCATGAGTGAGGCGATTGAAAGTAACAAAGACCACTTCTCATATAGCATCACCCTTACAGCATATGTAAAACATAAAGATGCCTGTATCTCCAAACTTTACAATCAAACGTGGGCTCTTTAATAGATCAACGTGCTCGTCGGGGTCAAAGGAATCTTGTGTCAAAGTATGAAGTTCATCGTGGGCAATCCCAGATTTCGCAATGTCGCTACCAGCCAAACTGGATCTGGAGGTCGACCTCTTCGACGACGACGACCAAAAAATATTTTTTGGGCTAGTTGCGACATTGAACGTGAAACTTTCACACGAGGTGCTGTTGGCCAAGCCGAGCCCATTGCTCTATTCAAAACCCCACGTTGCATTGTAAAGTTTGGAGATACAGGCACCTTTATGTTTGTAAGTGTGATGCTATAAGAAGAGTGGTCTTTGTTCATTGTCAAGTAGCTGGACCCTGGCAGAGCAAAAGATGCAGAGGGTCGTGTTGTGTAACACAGCTACGTTTGCATGAATGAAAGGGTCAATGTATAATTACGTTATGGATCATCTAGGAACAGGCATGTATTGCTAGCTAACAGCCACTTTTATACAATCATCATTGTTGCGAGATCCACTGCATGGGAACGATGCCCCTGCTCCAGACATTCATTTCCATGATTAAAGTAGGTTGATCCGAGCTGATTTGACTGAGCTGCGGTCAAAGAGAGATTACATCACTCTGGACATCAAGCACGCTCGATGTAGCTCAACCGATGTAATCTTGTGTGAGCGTAACTCAACCAAATCAGCTCGGATCAACCTACTTTAATCATGGAAATGAATGTCTAGAGCAGGAGCATCGTCCACCTACAATAGAATGCACAAAAGTTAGGAATGCACAAAAGTGGCTATTACCTGCCAATGTATAACATAAAAGTGAGGGTTGTGTACCTTTCATGCATTGTCCCTGAAGTCCTGACTTTTTAGCTGAGTTACCCAAAGAGGTCCTTCTGCATCTTTGGCTCTCCAAGGTCTAGCTACTTGGCAATGAACAAAGACCACTTCTCATATAGCATCACGCTTACAAACATAAAGGTGCCTGTATCTTTAAACTTTACAATCAAACGTGGGGTTTTGAATAGAGCAATGTGCTCGGCTTGGTCAACAGCACCTTGTGTGAAAGTTTCACGTTCATCGTGGCCAATCCCAGATTTCGCAATGTCGCCACCAGCCAAACTGGATCCGGGGGTCGACCTCTTCGACGATGACGACCAAAAAATATTTTTTGGGCTGTTTGCGACATTGAACGCGAAACTTTCACACAAGGTGCTGTTGGCCAAGCCGAGCACATTGCTCTAATAAAGACTCCACATTTCATTGTAAAGTTTGGAGATACAGGCACCTTTATGTTTTACCTATGCTGTAAGCGTGATGGAGTTGCTTTTTCCTAGTGGATGGTGTCGGCTGCATTAACGGAAAGATGAAGAGCTGAGTGAAACGGCACGTGGTGGTTACACAAACGCGTCCTTGACAGGTTGCTACACAAATGGATGATGATGATGATTGCCTTTTGTGAAGGTACGTAAGTAAAACAGCATCCAACCATGAAGGTGTGTCAAGGTATGCATCACATTTGCATGTAGAAAAAAGTCGAGCTGCATAAACCAATTTGTACATGTAAACCCAATACGTAATGAATTATTCAGTACGCACGGACATGGCAGTAAGATGTTATTGATGGTTCACTTTTTCTCTTCTCAAGGTCATCCTACTCCTCCTTATTGTATCACAAAAGGCATATACTTCTTGCATGAACGATACATAAGCGAACCACCTTTATTATTCCATCTTCCAAGCTACATTATGTAATCCACAAGCTAGCAAAGTCCAAGTGTGTAATAAATAAATAGTGCTTTATTCCATTTAGCTACATTGCCACCATTCTCGTCTTCGTCCTCCATCATCTTTCGTACTCGTACTCGTACTCGTACTAGTCAGCAGTCGTCAATCTCATCGTCACCAACTTCAATACCCAAAAAGCACAAAGAGGCCGACTAGGTATGCGTCAATTCCATCCCATCCATCATCATCTTCAACCGTATCCACATGATATGATCCATCCCTGCTGACAACGCGACAAGTAATCACCATGATTCCCATTTGCATACATCCATCCACCATCACCAATCCAAATCCAGCATGTTGGTAGAAAGGAGCCCGAGTGATTGCTGTTGATATGCTTCCTTTTCCATCCCATCCTTGGCCACTCTCTCTTTGTTGATCATGTTCGATTGCAGCTCAACCAGTGAAGATTGCTTTCATTGATGGCTGATATGGCTTCATACAAACTACACAGCACGTTCCAAATGGGTCAAAGGAATCAAACCGGTCAATAGATCCATTCCTTCCATCCCATACACCAAACCAATATCCATGTCCATATCCACAAGAGTCGTATGTATTGAACAAAGTTGCTACACGTAAATAAAGCTGCTTCTATATAATGACTATCTGCTGTCCCCGTGAACAAGGCTGTCAGGCAAGTTGCTGCAAGTAAAGAACGCTGTTGGAGACAATGGAGTCAAGGCCTTGCTAATAGCAATTGCTGGAATGAATGCTGTTACGTTGGTGGTGGTCGAGGATTGTATAAGAGAAGGTGAAGTGTCAAGAAACGCGGGCGTTGTAGTGGGGTGCACACGCCATCGACACGCCATTCAGCCATAGGCAATCAGATCAAGAGAGTTGTAGGATGGACATGATGGGTTGAAGCAGGACATTCGTTTGCAGGTTGTAGTTGTATACTTGAATGGGGCAACAGTTGAGAATGGGAGCAAGAGACAAGAGGTTGTGGGAGTGGAAGGAGTGGACATTGAATACTGACAATGCCCTAGAAATCCAATGCACACTAAAACTACTCTATGATTGATTATGAGTGATTCCTGCTCTTGAACATGCTGATCAACTTTGTTCTCATAAAGACCCCACGCTTCATAATGAAATTTTTGAATGGGAGCATCCAAACGTAGAAGAGTCGATAAATGGAAGGGAGCATAAGTCAAAAGGTTACGAGCGAGGGGAGTACCCCAGCCGCTAGTTCTATTATCTAAACATGATAGCAACGTATCGTTTATAAGGATGAGGGTATTATCGTACAATAGCAATGGGAAGCGTAAAGTAAAGGTCACCACCTTATCTTTGGAGGAAAGTACTCTGCAATCAATTCTTCATAGTACGGCCTTAAAGTTTGGATATCCGGTATCTCTTCAACACTCATTGAGCAGCGATCATAGCGTGTGAAAGCCTTGACCCATGGCATCATTTTTCGGTCGTGATCGTTGAGGAGCCAGTCGTACTCAGCATCTGTGTGACAAGCATAAAACGAGTGATAGCGAATGATAGCAAGAGCCTCTGGCGGCAGGTACTTTTTGCATACTCTATACATGTATTCGTCATGGCCATAGCTCATGTGTACATTGTCGAGACCACATTGAGGTGTATAGATGCCATATTGTGTCGAGTAAACGGGGTCATAGAAATCAGGATTGTTGCAAAAGAATTCGTGGTACACGATCTTCCGGGAAAACTTGCAACCCACTGGATAAGTATCACAGCAAACCTTTTGTCAAAACCAAATGAGTGGATGGGACAATAAGGGGATGCGTTGCACTTACCGTCCACTGTGGCTCGCCCAAAAAATACAAAAGTTTCCCGAGATCATGTATCAAAGCCGTGAGAATGAGCCATCGTGGTTGACCATCACGTCGTACTGCTTCAGCCGTCTGAAACGCATGGATTGCTTGTGAAGTCTTGACATCAGGGTCTGACATATCAAAAAGCCCATCCATAATCTCGAGTGCGTCCCAAATTCCCATCCAAGCCTTGTCCAATCTCCCGTATTTTTTCTTCATGGCTAAAACATGCTCCACGGTTTGTTTTTCGTGATTCTCTTTACAACATTGGACGATGTTTGGTTGAGTAAAGATGGCCCTTTCAAAATCGCGTGCTGATGGCTTGATGCTTTGTCCATATTGATTACTGAGAAATGATTGTATAGCAGCATCAGTCAGATCGTGTGTGTGAATGTTTCGCATGATGAGAAAGAGGGAAGGAAAAGGAGGAGGGGGATTAACAAGTGGATGATTGTATTCATCACAACTTTGTCTATCATGCATCAAAGGGACAGGGCCAATGGGGACAAATCTTGCAAATAAATCAGCGTGAAGCTAAACCAAAGATAGAAAGCGGGTTCTGGGATCCCTGCAGCGGCAATCTAACGCACAAGAATCATGCCTAGAGTCATGGATGCGTATCCATCAATAAGTTACACCCCCAAGTGTACTATCTTTATCTTCATTTTACAACATCTGCGTATTATAAAGGTATAAATAAATGCCAAGAGTCGATAATTTCAACTCGTTCTTCTTGTTCTTCTATGCCGACCACCCAGCAATGCCGATCGCCCACGTGATTTATTTCAGCCCTTTCTACTCTTGGTTCTCTCGGGCTTAGCGCGCTCTTTCTTCTTCTTGTTCTCGTATTGTACACAATCTCGACAAGCCAATGTCAGAAACGGAGGAATTGGACAAAAAGAAAAGTAGAAAGCCAACAGGTAACGTTGCCTTCTCTTCAATGCGTATATGAAACAACATTAACTTGGACAACTTTATTGTAGATGGTGCCTTTCGACAACAACGTCTTCCAGCATGGCAACCAGTCTTGACACCTCGTACAGCTCTTCCCACATTCTTTGTCATTGGCATCATATTTACACCGATTGGCGGCTTGTTGTATTGGTCCAATAGTCGTGTACGTATGGCACCTCGTATTGGAGTCGTCCTGAAGCTAACCTTGACACACACACATACACGCATCATGATATAGATTACCGAAATCAAGATAGACTACACGCATTGTTTACGTTACGAGACACCGGTTTATTTGGCAAAACATCAATACACCATGCTTGCATCAAAAGACATTTCGAGCGATACGATTGAACCACCTGCTTATCATTATGAGAACTCGACTACCTTTACCGCTCCCTCTTGGCAGAATCCAAACAGCCTCAATATTCAGCAATGCATCATCGACTTCACAGTACCAGAGCCAATGCAAGGACCCGTTTTCATGTATTATCGCTTGACCGACTTTTACCAAAACCACAGGCAATACATTAACAGCTTTGACTCCGCTCAACTACTTGGCAACCCCGTTTCTCCAAGCGGAAATTGTGGTTCCTTGAGAACGACTGATACTGGTTTGGGTATATACCCTTGTGGATTAATCGCAAATTCAATGTTCAATGGTATGTATACATATTGGGAGGGGATAAGGGTTGCCATGGAAACAAAAGAGATCTCATAAAGGATAATACGTAGATACCCGATCGAATCTCACGTCTGTCAATGCAGCATCCGCTACTACTTTTGAATTCACAACATCTGGTATTGCTTGGCCAACCGATAAGGACAAGTATGCTCCAACACAGTATGCTCCTTCCAGCGTAGCACCTCCTCCAAATTGGGCATCAAGATATCCTAATGGATCGTACACTGATGAATATCCACCACCCGATCTATCTCATGATGAATCATTTATGGTCTGGATGCGTGTGGCTGCATTACCTGATTTCAGAAAGATTTGGGGTCGAAATGACAATGACGTTCTCCAACCTGGTCGATGGCGTATCCAAATTGATATGAGTAAGTACAATAGGAGACAACAGGATCAGTGTTATTCATCCTGATGACGATGATCATCCGTAGATTTTGATACAACACTCTATGGTGGCACAAAGTGGCTGGTACTTTCGACAACTTCTCCTTTGGGTGGCCGTAATCCATATCTGGGCATCACATACATGGCAATCGGTGGCATTTGTTTATTACTTGGTTTCATCTTTACGCTCAAACATTGCATCAAGCCACGGTATGTTGTGATTGGATTGTGCTATATCATGTGTACCTTATTGACATTATTGATCCTAGTGCCCTGGGTGATACAACTTATCTCTCATGGAATCAATCCGGTGGTGGTCTTCCTAAACGACAAAAACCTGTGGTCAAGAGCCTTCATCAAGATTAACTTTAAAAAGAACATCTCAACTTGTACATTTGATTCATCATTGCTATGGTATACATCATTAAATACTTTTTGCATCTATGTCTTTGGCTATGTGTGGAAGAGAAGTCGATCAGGCTATATGCATGGTTTTATCATGTTATCAAGGGGATACAAAGGGGGAGATAATTACACATTAATGTCATTCTAAACAATGTTGGTATATGATAAAGAAGGTTATGATGATGATGATGACTCGGTTTTACAACGTATGCATTCGCACCAAAAATGATAGTGCTCTAACAATCTGGCTCTTCGTTCATCCACTGCCTCTCCTACAGATCCATAAGAAATACACGCTTCTTGACCAAGTGGAATGTCTGTTTTTGCGATAAAACGCATACTCCGACCATCACGTATTTTGACGATATTGGCATTGCATGCATGGTTGAAATAGACAGCCGATGGATAAATACCCCATCCTAGGAGCTCTTGATCATCGGTGACGCCTTGATCCATCATCTGTGCTTGTTGATTCCCATGAGGCATTTCCCAAAGACCAAAACTGTTGGCGGCTTCACGAAAGTAGATAGCTCTGAAAAGGGCATGTGGGCAATCAAGGATTCCAGCAACAGCGGAAGACAAGTAAAGATAAAGATGCATGATTTCTATCAGCTGCGTAGGCACCTCCTGTTGTTGAGTTTGCAGCATGGCTCTTACACAAGCCAATTCGTTACATTGCATTTCCCATAGCTGTTCAAAGCCAATCATATCAGGGGTAGATGAAAACAAACAATCCTCTTGACACCGTTTTCGAGCAAGACAAGCTGTAATCAGCCGACACATGGTTCGCTCACCTCGGTCGGGAGCCCACATAGCATTCATGTCACTGGGAGCTGCTGCTACAGTTGACCATGCTTCATCAAGCCATGCAGCAAGTTGTGTATCGCTACAATCTTTGGATGGTGGTGGTGGAATGATATCAACGAGAGGATCGGAAGCAGCTGTGCTTGATGCCATTGGTTCTTTGACATGATCCAGTGCATGATAACCACGTACGAGAAGGTCGGCTTCATCCTTATAGCCTTGTTGGTAAAAGCAAGTTTGGCATTCGGGTGAGCAAAACATGACATCCTTAGTATGCGTTGATTTAACACGCATCCTTTTGGGATAAGAGAAAGCAAAACACCATGCACACGTCTCAGGAATCCATTCTTGAGATACAGCAACAGCAAGTGGGTGAGCTGTATATACAACTGTGCCAGCAGGTATATGGCGTCTCGCAACGAATCCACGACCTTTCCCTGGTAACGCTTCTACTTTTAGCCATTCATTATTGGCTGGATGCTCATTAGATAACGCCTCTGGATGTGCATGAAGAGTGATAAAGTCGACTGCTTTTCGAGAGGTGGTGAGAGCCATTTTGGAGAAATGGGTAAAGAAAAAGGAGAAAGAGGTAATAATTGATATGACACAGCCGATAGATGAAAAAGTTTTTTTGGGAAATCGGTTCCAGAACAGTGTTTATCTGGATTCAAAACCAACAATACTTCTTTACAGCAATGCCATCTACCCTATTGCCGTGCTCATTGTCATTGACCACAGGTCACTGTAAGGTCTCCTATCTTTATTTTTGTATCATACAATGGCACACAACAATGAATAGCTGTCATTGAATGGGATAACAACAACAACTTTGAATAACGCTTTGTGAATGGGTAAAAAAGAACCGAGCTGCACCTCCTTTACTTTCCGCATTTGGGTGTGACAGGCGAACGTAACCAATAGCAAGGCGCAGCATCAGCAGACAGGTTGGCTATGTTAAGTTCATCTCACCGCCATGGATTGTTGTAGTGAATGTGGGCTTCATTGTTGCCCTTTCAACATGGTCGTTATCTTGCATCAGCTTGGCACTTTATTTTTTAGGCTGTCGGTCCTTGACGGCATGCGAATCGCGAACAAGACGATCATGGTAACACAAAGAAAGCAAGGACCCATTTTTGTACAACGTGCGGAGCACAGTGGGTGCATTATTTTGTACAGCACGGATCAATGACCGTTATGTGTGATATTTTTTTGGGTATTGTGTGGAGGAAAGGCAATGTGCATATTTTTGGAATCACCCATTACATAAGCTATGACGCATGTCTCCTTGAAAATTCATGCATACTACATTGTGGGAAACTGCCTACATCCCGTATTGGATTATTATCATTCGACACCGGTCTCCCTCGGTTGTCACTATTGTACTCCATGAGCATGAGCAATCCATAAAACGTTTACCTTTCCCCATTCAACGTTATGATTATGATGTATCAAGACGCAGTGCATGACAACAAAAAACAGTACACGCTGCCCAAGAGCAATATCAATTCTTGTGCACAACAACACTCCAATGCGTAGTATTAACCACCCACCACCGGTGTATCGCTGCAAACAATGCTCACATGGACACGATAGGGAGGCGGCTTGTATGTGAGAATAACACATCTGGTTGAGAACGCAATAATCCTCGATGCATTTCACTGTCACGTTGGGTGAACAAGATGGTTGCAAGGTGTCAACAACGACAAATGTAAAATGTGAAAACGAGTAACCGACAACAGCATGCATGAACACCCATTCGAACGACAGCTGCATAAAAGAAACCCACATCCCAAACTCTCTCTCTCTTTTCAGTCACGTATCTTTTTTCTTCATTAATGATTCTCATAACAAGTGCTGATCAATACGTTGGGCATTGTATCGCTTCACATCTTGCATCACGACGATGTTTACGACCACGACTTCGGCTAGCTTGTCGTGACAAGAACTTGTGTTTGGGGTTTTTGAATAAGGACATTGACGTGCGGCAAATTGACTATTATCATCCTCACGACCTCTCAAAAGCATTTCGTGGAGTTGATCATGTCATATTGGCGGTGGGCAATGAACATGATCGAGTAGCCATAGCCGAAAACGTATGCAAGGTAGCTGATCGTTCAGGCGTGAAATCGATTGTATGCGTATCACAAGTGGGTGCCACTGCCACGGAATACCCCCATCTTCAGCATTTTGCATCCATTGAAGACTATGTAGTTAATACAAGGAATTGTGATTGGGTTATTTTAAGGTAAGGTAATTTAGGGGACAATGGAAGATCTTGAGCTGACACTTTTTGGGCTATTAAAGACCAGATTGGCTATATCAGCAATTCCATATGTGGAGCCGAAGCATTGAGACCGATAGGAAAATGACCTTGCCCCTTGTCAACAAGGATGAGATATGCCCACTGGATGTGACCGATCTATGTTCAGCCATTGAAAATTTATTGCTGGTACCATCAAAGAAGCAAATCCGATGTATGCTACAAGATGCACATGTGGGGCAAGTCTACACGCTCACAGGACCAGAGCCTGTCAATGGCCAACAACTTGTGGATTGCTTGAGTCGAGGCACGGGATACACTAAATTTATCTACCAGCCTGTGCGATCTATGGATACGGCTTATTACTTACAAGGATTAATCAAGGATATATGGTTTGATGCCCGAGTCAAACAAGAGCATCAACGCATGTACAATGACCCACTCGATGATAGCGATGACTATTCCACCCGAGTATTCAATGCACCATCAGGTAAAGAGAGAGAGAGAGAGCCTTTCCTTCATTTGATTTACTGAACAAGTTTATTATGTAGATATCCAAATCCAAACATGGATTGAGTACTTTGATTGGGTGCATGCAACAGGTGGCAGTGTGTGTGTTCCTCATATGAAGATGCTTCTGAAACATCAATCAGGCACCACGATCCAGGACTTTTTCAACAAGCATCGCAATAGCTTCAAGCCACGTGTATGATTTATTCATGTAATAAAGACAGAGGACTATATACACTCAAGTTGAAATAGGAGAGGAGTCGAATGTGAATATCATTGCTGGTGCTGCTGCTGCTGGTGGGTGGGTACCGGGGAGGGGGTGACAGAGAGAGAGACACGAGGACAAGAGGACGCAGCTGTGATTTTCTTTCTTTGTCTTTCTTTTTACTCTTCGCTTTCGTACGGTTATGAGTTACACGCAGACAATTCAAGCATCGTCTTCTTCAAAGGATCGCCAGCATACTTTACAGCAATCGGATGCTAGAAAAAAGAGCAGTAAATGACTCCAGAATGGAACGGGCACAATGCGCTCCTCTGACAATGGGTGCGGTTAGGCAGAAAGTGTATTGACCCTGAGCATGTCAAATCGCCTCATCCTCCAGCGGCTGGAACAACATCGTCGTCAAAGGCAGGCTCGTTCAAGGCTTCGTTTGGATCCAAAACAGGCTTCCTATCACTATTGCTTTGCTGTACAGCGGGAGCGGCGGGTTCCCTGGTCGACGACAAGTCATCCATTTTCAAACAGCAACGACGTCCAAGCATACAACAAAAGAAACAACCACCTCATATCAATACTGATCCTGTATTGTTGACTGAAAATGAGACGCCTGTAACATCGAATACGCCGTTATCATCACCCAATGTATGTATTGCAATAACACGAACCATTCTCAATGACTTGATGATTGATGTTTCAAGCAACTACAGGACGAAGAAGGCCATCTCGTAAGATTGTTACCGCCCATGGATAGTGAGGATGAAGGAAGGAAATGCCTAGTGCTTGATCTGGATGAGACTTTGGTTCATAGTTCATTCAAGGTATTGATGGCTTCTTTATGATAAAAGATACGATACTCAATCTCGTCAATGCGCATTAGATCATTCCGAATCCTGATTTCGTTGTACCAGTGGAGATTGAAAATCAGTACCACAATGTCTACGTCCTCAAGAGACCCGGGGTGGATGAATTCATGCGTAAAATGGGTGAGCAATACGAGGTGGTGGTCTTTACTGCGAGCTTGTCAAAGGTATTTGATCCATTCCATCATTCGCTTATTCTTACTAAGGAACCCTCTCTTTGTATTTATAGTATGCAGATCCTGTTTTGGACATGTTGGATATACACAAGGTTGTAAAACATCGGCTATTCAGGGAGGCGTGTTGCAATTACAAAGGAACCTATGTCAAGGTATGTTATGATTTGCTGTGATCATTCTTGGGACCATGAGGATAACGAAGGATGGTTTATTTTTGGGGTTGACAAAGGACCTTTCCCAGTTGGGGCGTGATCTCTCTGGTGCCATTATCCTGGATAATTCACCTGCTAGTTACCTCTTCCACAATGCCAATGCTGTTCCTATATCCACATGGTTTAACGATCCTCACGACACCGAACTCAGCGACCTGGTAGACTTTTTACAAGATCTCTCCAAAGTGGACGATGTCACCAGCATCCTCAACACCAATTTGAACAATGAGCTTTCCTTTCCCACCCGGTAATATTCCATGTTAGCGCACTCGTATCCATCCCCTCCCTCAACAATATACCTTGTAATGGGCTTGTAATCTCAAAGATATCAATCATCAATGCTTGCACATCATGTTTATCCCTTGTTGTTTAAAAATGGGTATATAAAAATGAAAGACGCTTGCCATAATACCACCGCATTCTATGCATAGAGAGAAACATTGAATACATGTCTTCATCGTGGGTTTGAGATGGTATCGATTATACCATCAATAACGCTATGATTGTAGTAGCTACATTGAGATCACGCTCATTTTGCTTTAATAAAAAGGTACAGCCCTGATTGAACGCTCAATGAAAATGGGGACAAAGGGATAGGAAAGGCATCAAGTAATCACTATCATTGTTGTTGTTGTTGCATAGTACTGTGTTCATTGTGAATGCATATAATGACAAGCTACTAGTGTTTACGCATCATTGTCCTTATCAGCCTTCTCGCAGTATGCTGCATAGGCATCCTCATCCATAAGATCCTTCGAATCCGTTTCCTCGATATTGGACATCTTTATCTGTACAAACCAGCCTAACAAGCAGAACCTTGATAAGCGAGCCATTCCTCCTATCAGACACAGCAACCTTGTAATACCTTCAACTTCTGCACTCTTGTTGATCAATGATGGTTCAGCGGTTAACTTTTCATTCACGAGAAAAATATCACCAGAGACGGGCGTGTAAATATCACTGGCAGCCTTTACGGATTCGATAGCACCGATATGATCTATCATCGACGAAGCATTTGTTAGCGTAGAGTGAGATTGCCTTGCTTGTTATCATCATCACCATTCTTTTTGACTGTGTCGCCGATAATGGGTACTTCCACGAATACGACATCCCCGAGTGCTCTTGCCATACATCGTTAGCTATCATCATCGTGCCGTACCATATCATGATAATGACTGAGATACATACTTTTGTGCATAATCGGTTATACCAATGGTGGCAACACCATGATTATCGACGACCAACCATTCGTGATCCTTGGTGAACCTCGTCTTGACTATGGAAATGGATCATGTTTGGACATGCAACAGCCTCTAGAATACATGTATGTGTTCGAGCTTACCAGCGAGTGTGTGGTTGAATCGGGAAAAGGTTGTATTTGCAAGTGATGTCATTATTGGCATCGTCCTGATACAGCTGTGGGTTCGTGCTTGCATAAGCGTGCGAAAAGTTGTAGTGGCAGCGGCGAATCGAAGCATATTGTAAAAGAGAGACGATAGATCGTTGATCCACAATTGCGTATCGGTTGTATAAATACGGCGATAATGCTCCGTGTTTGTTCATTTTACCTTGCAAAGTTGCGTGGGAGCCAAACCTTAAGATGTGCGGCATTTAAACGTTGGATTCATATCAATGCTCTTTTTGATAACCCCACCCTCTTCTTTATCCCGCCCCTTTTCGAGACATGGCCAACGACACTGACAAACTTACCATTTGCATCGACCGAGGTGGCACATTCACTGACTGCATTGGTTTCTTGGGCAAGCCTGGTGCACCCAACACGCGTGAATTCGTCGTCAAACTCTTGTCTGAAGATCCCGCCAACTACAAGGATGCACCCACCGAAGGCATTCGTCGCATTGTCGAAATGGCTACTGGCAAAACTATCCCACGAAACGAGCCTGTACCCACCGATAGAATTGGTAAGTGCATGTGTGTGCGTCCATGTTTATTTATGCATGCAAAGGTCTCATCAAGTGTAATAGACAGCGTGCGTATGGGAACGACTGTGGCTACGAATGCCCTTTTGGAACGCAAGGGTGAACCATGTGCCTTTATTATTACCAAGGGTTTCCGAGATCTCTTGAGCATTGGTAGAGTAGTATATGCACTTGGGTGAGATGTGATGGTGTCGAGCTTATTGACTAATCTGTTTATTCCAGGCAACCAATCACGTCCTCGTATCTTTGATTTGTCGATCACCAAGCCTGATGTTCTCCAACAAAGCGTCGTTGAGGTGGATGAGCGGTATGTTTGTGCTTAAAAGTGCTTGTGATCTTTTGCTGACAAATGAGATGATAGCGTTGTATTGATAAACTCGGATGCTGCAATGGATCGCGTGGAAAACCCCGAGCAAGTTTCAGGAGCAGTGGAAGGCATCTCTGGTGAATGGATTCAAGTATTGCGAAAACCAGGTATGCTTGCTCACGAATGACGAGGTCCAATACACCTTCTCACATTTCATTGGTATTAGATTTACAAACTGTGAAGAAAGACTTGCAAGCGCTCTATGACAATGGTCTCCGCAGCATTGCTGTGTGCCTGATGCATTCATACACATTCCCAGGTACCATTCAAAGGTCACATCTCACACAATAGATGAAAGCTAACAATGAATGTTGTTACATAGATCACGAAAATATGATTGGTGATGTTGCTCGTGACATTGGCTTCACTCATATTTCATTATCCCACGAGGTGATGCCCATGGTCAAGATTGTGCCCCGTGGTACTTCGGCTACAGCTGACGCCTATTTGACTCCTTGTATTCAAAAATACATTCAAGGCTTTGTCAGTGGATTCGATGATGGCTTCAAGACCAAAAGGACCAAGCTTCAATTCATGCAAAGCGATGGTGGTCTTGTGCCAGTGAGCAACTTTTCTGGTTTCAGAGCCATCCTATCAGGACCCGCTGGTGGTGTCGTGGGATACAGTGCCACATCCTTTGAAGCGGACAATGGGGAGCCTGTTATTGGTTTTGATATGGGAGGAACTAGTACAGGTAATCATTATTGCTGGCTCCCAAGGGAAGGATCGGATCACTCACGTTCGTTGTAGACGTATCTCGTTATGGTGGAGCTTTTGAGCACGTGTTTGAAACTACTACAGCTGGCATCACGATTCAAGCACCTCAATTGGACATCAATACAGTGGCAGCAGGAGGTGGTTCTATGTTATTCTTCAAGAATGGAATGTTTGTGGTTGGACCCGAGGTAAGATAAGGGGACGTTGGTGGTATAAATGTGGTGTACTTACATCCTTTGTAAAGAGTGCTGGTGCCCACCCAGGTCCTGCATGTTACAGGTATGTCACAATAGACGTCTTTCTTATTTTACAGGTTGCTCATATATAGATTCATACTATAGGAAAGGAGGCCCCCTTGCAGTTTCAGATGCCAACTTGTTTTTGGGTCGATTGCTTCCAGAATATTTTCCAAAGATCTTTGGGCCTTCAGAAGATCAGCCATTGGATGTCGATATTGTCCGAGAAAAGTTCTCCAAGCTTGCTGAAGAGATCAACGCGGCAAATCCAGGAGATGCAAAGAGTGTGGATGAGGTCGTCTATGGATTTCTCAAGGTGGCAAACGAGACAATGTGTCGCCCTATCCGCTCATTGACAGAAGCAAAAGGCCACAATACAAGTCATCATACCCTTGCTGTTTTTGGTGGTGCTGGTGGACAACATGGTAAGAAAAGCTGATGCCATTGAACCTGTGCTTTGAATACTGATATTATATATATACAATAGCTAGTGGTATCGCACGCAATTTGGGTATCAGCAAGATTATTCTATACCGCCATAGCTCAATTCTCTCCGCCTTTGGTTTGGCTTTGGCAGATGTGGTTCAAGAGGTACAAGAGCCGTCAGCTGAAACTCTCGGTCAAGAAGCAATGCCACGACTTCAAGAACGCGTCAATCATTTGATCCAGAATTGCACAAACGAGCTTTCGGCAAAGCAAGGATTCCAAACCAGTGATATTACAACAGAGATTTATCTCAATTTGAGATACGAAGGCACCGATTGCGCTTTGATGACTCTCAAGCCCGAAGATTCTTGGGATTTTGAAAACACCTTTGTTCAGCTATACAAGCAAGAATTCGGCTTTGCATTGACGGATCGCAAGATTATCGTGGATGATATACGTGTGCGTGGAATTGGACATACCTTGGGTGGCGACAAAGCATTGACGCCAAAGCATGAGCTCGACACACTTGATATTAAGGATGCTGACCCTGTTGCATTACGTGACACTGTTACATCGGTCTACTTTGAATCAAGCGGCCGTGACAACAATGTGCCAGTCTACAGACTCCAAAATCTCCCACCTGGAACGCGCGTTACTGGTCCTGCAATCATTATTGATGCCACAGCAACCATTGTCGTGGAACCGTTCTGTGCCGCCGTGGTTACATCACAACACATTACCATCACAGTTGGAAAAGGTGAAAGGAAAAAGATCACCACCGAACTCGAGCCTATCCAATTATCCATTTTCTCGCACCGTTTCATGAGCATTGCAGAACAAATGGGACGCAGCTTACAAAAGACAGCTATCAGCACCAACATCAAGGAACGTCTAGGTAAGGCTTTCAAGCTCTTTCGCCTTGGAGTACTTTTAGCTTACAAGATTACGTTTATAGATTTCTCGTGTGCATTGTTTGGAGCTGAAGGAGGATTGGTGGCGAATGCACCCCATATTCCTGTTCATCTTGGTGCTTTGAGCCATGCTGTGACATACCAACTCAATTATTACAAGGGCAATCTCAAAGAAGGCGATGTCATCATGACAAATCATCCTGCTGCTGGTGGATCTCATTTACCAGGCAAGTATTTGATATTGTTTTAGAAGGTGTTTCGTTCTCATGGTGAATGGCCCAAAAAATAGATATCACAATCATCACCCCTGTTTTCGACAAAGGCAAGATTGTGTTCTTTGTGGCATCTCGTGCTCATCATGCGGATATTGGCGGCTTGACTGCAGGCAAGTTGAAACGCACACATGATCAACGTCGTCACTCACTCATACATGGTAAAAATAGGTTCGATGCCACCCTTCTCCAAAGAGGTAATTCAAACGTCATCATCATAGCAAAAGTTATTTTTGTTAACGTTGACATCCTTTAGTTATACCAAGAGGGAGCTGCCATCAAGTCGTTCAAGGTTGTTCAAAATGGTGAGCTGGATATGAAAGGCATCAAGCATTACTTGTATGACGTTCCTGGATCCTACCCTGGTTGTTCTGGTACTCGATTGCTTCGCGATAATGTATCAGGTATGTAAAACAAGGATGATTGTATCCTGTGGATGGGTGATGATTGATTTTGGCTTAGATATCAAGGCGCAAATTGCTTCCAATCAAAAGGGTATCAACCTTGTCAAGTCATTGATCGATGAATATTCCCTCGAGGTGGTTCAAGCTTACATGGCTCATATTCGTTCGAATGCCGAGAATGCTGTGCGGGATCTTCTCAAGGAATACGCTCGTAAACATGCGGATGGGGTATTATCAGCGACCGATTACATGGATGATGGCACGCCTATTTCACTCAAGATCACAATCGACAAGGATACGGGAAATGCTGTGTTTGATTTTGAAGGCACTGGTCCAGAGGTCTATGGCAACACCAACACACCTGAAAGCGTATGCCACAGCGCCTTGATTTATTGCGTGAGATGTCTCGTAGCCCAAGATATCCCACTCAACTCGGGTTGTCTCGAGCCAATCGATATCCGAATTCCACCTCGATCCATTTTGAGCCCATCAGAGACATGTGCAGTCGTTGGAGGAAATGTCCTGACAAGTCAACGTATTGTCGATGTGATCTTCAAGGCTTTTGGTGCTTGTGCAGCAAGTCAGGGTGATTGCAACAATCTCACCTTTGGAAAGGACGCCACTGATAAGGGTGCTGGATGGGGATACTATGAAACCATCGCTGGTGGTAAGTGTGTCTTTGTGTTTTTGTGAACAAAGAATATTCATTGTTGCATGTTTAGGTCATGGAGCGGGACCAGGATGGCATGGCCAAGATGGCGTGCATACTGTAAGTCATTCTCCGCAACTGATCCATTACATCCACCCCGCCTAACGTGATATGATTCATAGCATATGACCAATACTCGCATCACTGATCCCGAGATTTTCGAACGTCGTTATCCTGTGTTGTTGCGTGAATTCTCCTTGCGACAAGGTAAATCGATAAAGCGTGGTGGTGGAATATGCTTGTAATAACAAATCTTGGATGCAGGATCGGGAGGCAACGGCTTTTATCATGGTGGCAATGGTGTTATTCGTGACATTGAATATCTCGAAGACGACATACAAGTATCTATCCTATCCGAACGTCGCGTATTCAGGCCATATGGCATGCAAGGAGGAGAGGATGGCAAATCGGGATTGAACTTGTGGATCAGACATGTCAATGGTGGTGATAAGGTGCTTACTTTGAACTTATCTGGGAAAAACACGGCCTTATTTGGTAAAGGCGATCGCATTATCATCCAAACGCCTGGTGGTGGTGGTTATGGCAAACCTGGAGATGTGGCACCTGCTGGCACTGCCTTGTCTTCCACTCCGCACCCGATTGTCAAGGCGAGTGGCAGCTTAGGAGCATACAAGGAAATGCAAGAGAGTACATAGAACCTTATTCTTCCACCCAATGGCCCGTAATACAACAATGGTTGAGGAAAAATGTCAAACTATATGCACATTGATTGTGGGGATCTTTTTCTTTCCATTTTATGGCTAGACTGGATAGTAATATTTACAATAAAGTAACGAAGGGGTAGTTGGGCTGCCGGCTTTTGTTATCCTCAACATTTACTGCGATGAAGGTATTGAAAGGGAAATCTCATCCATAAGCCTGTATGGGTTGCCAGGATTTACAGTGACGTTCTCCATAGACAGCAAAAGCGTGCATTTGTTGCTTTGGCTGGTTTCATGGATAGCTGCATTTTGGGTTGTGTGGATGGTGATCTCAACGAAGAGTGGAAACTGCTGGAAAAATTCTTCCATATCTTGTGTAATCAACGGCTGCCCGTCCTCGAGCTGGTGATATGTGTAGACATGTCCTGTACGTATTTTAAGCAGCGCTTTGGAGACACTTTTGGGAATAAATTCGTGCTTCAAACGATCCAGGATCTCGTTGGCTATGCTGTCAACATTATCTTCAAGGATAGGAAGTAAGGGATCGTCAGCTTGCTTTCCACGGAGTTTCTGCTCGAGCCATTCTTCGAATAATCGTGAGATAAATGTTGCATCCTTGCTACTGCTGCTGTTACCAAGGCTGGGTAACTGAATGAGGATGATGGTCAATAACAGTCATTAACGCAAGGTTCATATAAGCGTACAGAAATGAAATGATTGTCACCATCCATAAAATAAGTGTTTTGGTATATTGAGGCTGCATCCAAGCCGGTTTCTTCAAATAATGAATCGTCATCATCAGACTCTTCTTGATATGAGGTGCTGCATGGATCAATGATGGCTGTTGCATGGGCTCGTTTATCATTGTTGAGATCGTTTGGCGAGTCAATATGCTTTTCTATGATGGCCATGTTGCGTAAAATGAGTACGTATGTCCTCGTCAATAATGGTTATGGTTGATTACCCAAAGTGCTCAGCATGACAATCCTCCTGATTTTAAGATTTGTAGTTATACCGAACAGAAAAAAGACGCATTGGGAGAGGCACACTTTATATAATTTTTCTGCCTGCTCCTCATTGGTTGAATGCTTCTCGCATATTCTCTAGAATGGGAGCATCCTCAAACCTTCTTTTTTCACATCCCCCTTTCTCTCATTGTCATTCCAATAGTAGTAGCATCACTTTTGAAAGCGTTGTTTATCTTTTTCCTTTATCCTTTCCTCCAACAGTGAAAAGCAATACACATCCTATGACTAATACTGATCCACATCCTTTGTATGTCGTAAAGCCTACATGTGTAAATCGGTTAGCAGCTACCTAAAAGGCATGTTTTTTATACTTACATTGGGCTGCATCGGTATTGCAGTACCACAAGTGACTGAGAATATAAACCAAAATCGCACGTAGTCCTTGCAAAATACCGGTAGCGACCTGTAATGTACTTGTCAGAGATCATCCACCAGCGATAAATGTCCAAATGTATATCACTTACATTGCCTGTCCGATCAACCAGCTCATAGTAATTCCAAGAATGGGTAGCATTTGCAATTGTCACGAGAGCATACATGGCCGACACTGAAAGCGTGCTCACCTCTGGGTCAATGTTGACAAGCGAATCCAATTGGGGAAGAGTGTAAATGCCGACCCAAAGGATTGACATAGCGGTCGCATAAAGTCCTGTGGTATAGCATACACGTGCAGCCAATGGTGGGGGTATCTGTTTTGACAATATGCAATCCGAATACACGTATACGCATGCTATGAAGAGAATCCCAAATCAGTTATGGTGCCATAAGTTATAGTTCCATGTATCCTCCTTACAATAGAAAAATGTTCCTCCCATTGTCATGATGGTGCCAAGCATTAATTTTGCAGCGCCTTGATCCTCCTCGTTGTCGCCATTGATACCAAAGTTGCCGAATGAGCTCAGGGCAAGGCCTGCACTTGTACCGAAGATGGCGATCCATTGTAGACGAGTAAGAGTACGGCCCATGAAGATGTAGGTAAGAATAGCGCACCAAATCACGACACTGCTATAGATCACTTGATACATCTAATGTGGTCCGTGAGCGTTGTGGTGGACTAAAATGGTCAATGGCTCTTACCCCGCTGCCGATCACTGAAAAACCCAGGGTTACGCAAAAGTTGGCTACCACATCCAGCACCGCTAACTTGAACACAGACTTGTGCTTGATTGGACCATCGACAACATCTTGATTATTTGCTGCTGTAGTTGCTGCTGCTGCCACCTCATCAGTGCTTCGTGATTTATCATCTTCTCCATCATCCAATATTTCCATGCTTATCCGTTGACGCTGATACAATCACATTTGAGTTCTCATATCCTTGTACCTCATAGTCCCCAATATACCTCGTCTTCTCCATCATCAGCATGGGTGGATACAGTCGTATACTGATGCATTTTGCGTTGTCTTGCCAATATGACTGGAATAAGAAGACCCACCAGGACCATACCAATGTATTGAGAGAGCTGTGTAAGATAACTGTCACCAGCTAAAAGTATGTTCATCTGCTGAATGAGTGAGCTGAATCGAGAGGATCAAGTGTATTCATCCACCTACTTGCAGCCCCAGTATAGAATAGCCATTGCACTCCCAATGTTGTAATGAGACCAGTGACCAGGAAGAGGACTTGGTGGAAAACAATGTAGAGTCTGCTCGCACTAAGGCATGGAGATCGTGAAGATGAAGCGGCGGTCATTTTGCTCGGTGCCTTTCGGGATCATGAAGGGGAAGCAAAAGGGGTGTTCCACTAGCTCGAGAAGCAATCACGGAGAAGATAGATCAGCTCGTGTCACTGTAAAACGAGGCTACTCTTTTATGTCTCCCGCCCCCCAATTCATTATAATAGGCTTGTACTATCCCATCATTTAGACAATGAAATGATACATAGTAATACTACTACCCAACACAACAACATCGGCTGTTCCATCGGTAGGGTCAATTAAGGGGCTGCAGCTATGCTTGATCAATTACTTTGAGTAAAAGGGTATCTCTTTCTCATATGGCTAATGTCACAAAGCATCGCGATTCACCCTATTTGGCAAGGGAAACATCAAGGATGCCATTGCTCTTGAATAAACTGCCCCTTACATTTCCCATCTTACCTGCAGCATGGCGTGTGTATTATTAGCATCATGCACCCTAAGTGAAATTGTAGGCCTTTTCCCAAACAAGGGTGCGTTGATTGTGGGGAGCGATTCCACATCTGTTCCTTTTCGCTTCCAGTAGAACCATGATGCCAACAGCCTATGTACATCTTCGGGCACTGATCCACATGACCCCATTACTACCCAAATCCCAAAACAATGCGAGAATGAAGCGGGCTTTGATGTTTGACTGTTGAATGGATGCTACATGGCTTTATGAATCATGTAATAGTCGTAGTCATGGTGATGATGGTTAAATGGTTATCCATGTCTGCAGCTATCTCGCGCTTTTGATCGCGTGGCAGCAATGCTTGACCCATAATAGTAAAGACAACGTGCCATTGCACCTATGACCATCTCGCCGATCATAGTATTCATAGCTGATCATCTTCTCTACTCACACTGAACAATCCTGTTTGTATCGCTCCTTGCCATCATCTACGCTTATTTCATCCAACAAGTGCCTTATGCGTCCTCTCCAATGATAATACCCCATCCTCGTTCCTCCATTGCCTTTATCCTTGCATAGGAGCCGGTACCATTACATATGACAAGGTTGATAATTTCCTCCTCCATACCTCTGACTCATGCGTTATCGCATCATCCAATCCTCAATTCACTAATTCAAACACTGGAGCTGGTGCATTTGGTGCCTGTGCTGAATGACTCAAGTTACACAAACACACCCTCTGCATCTTTTGCTCTATTATAGTCATACTACTTTACATTAAACAAAGACCACTTGTCATATAGCATCATGCTTACAAACATAAAGGTGCCTGTATCTCCAAACTTTACAATCAAACGTGGGCTCTTTAATAGATCAACGTGCTTGTCGGGGTCAAAGGAATCTTGTGTCAAAGTATGAAGTTCATCGTGGGCGATCCCAGATTTCGCAATGTCGCCACCAGCCAAACTGGATCCGGGGCTCAACCTCTTTCGACGACGACCAAAAAAATATTTTTTGGGCTGTTTGCGACATTGAACGCGAAACTTTCACATAAGGTGCTGTTGGCCAAGCCGAGCCCATTGCTGTAATAAAAACCCCACGTTTCATTGTAAAGTTTGGAGATACAGGCGCCTTTATGTTTGTAAGTGTGATGCTATAAGAAGAGTGGTCTTTGTTCATTGCCAAGTAGGTGGACCCTGGCAGAGCAAAAGATGCAGAGGGTCGTGTTGTGTAACACAGCTACGTTTGCATGAATGGAAGGGTCAATGTATAATTACTTTATAGATCATCTAGGAACAGGCATGTATTGCTAGCTAACGGCCACTTTTAT